>NC_080720.1:8370851-8393351 GCF_019097595.1 Hemibagrus wyckioides
TAAAAGGTAGATAATCATGACTGATCTTTTCTTTAAATCATGCGACAGAAAAAAATACACTAGCTGTTATCCAGCTTTTTAAATCATCCATCCATTGTCTATACCTGCTTTATTCCTAATTAGGGTCACAGGGGTCTGCTGGAGCCTATCCCAGCACACACTGGACAAGTCACCAGTCCATCACAGGGCCAAATTTAGACAAACAACCACACACTCACTCCTACAGGGGATTTATAATTACCAAACAACCTAATGTACATGTTTTTGGACTATGGGAGGAAACCAGAGTGAACCCACACAGGCATAAGGAGAACATGTAAACTCCACACAGAAAGGTCCCTGGATTCGAACCCAGGACCTTCTTGCTGTGAGGCAACAGTGCTGACCACTAAGCTACCGTGCTGCTTTTTTAAAATCAAATCCACAGAAAATGAATTTGCATCATTAGTACTTTGACTGGACCATATTTGATCAAATATATAAACTTTTTATTTTCTCCCACACCATTTTGAACAATCAATGACACGCCTTGTTCATGTTTATTACACCACTATTTCATTACACATGCACTTTCAGGCGCTGCTGCTGATGTGTTATGAATGCTTTGGTGATGTGGGCTTAAATAATTTAACCCCAATGCACACAAAATCTAGGGTACATTTCACTAAGTGTAATCAATTGACTGTCAATGACATGAAACCTCAGCAGCATTACTGTATACTAGTCAATATATACACCATATATATATATATATATATATATATATATATATATATATATATATATATATATATATGGTGTATATATTGATATATTGACTATTGAAATACACCACATAGTGAGACTGGAGTAATACCCAGTACACACTCACACTGTCTAATGGACTGGATCTTTAGCACCACTATACCTAAATGTAGAGAAGAATTACTTTTAGGCACTTTGGTTGCTTCTTTTCATTATAACTTTTTTGGTGCTGATGTCATTTATCTGTTTTGTACTTCGATGTCTATTAAAGTTTTTGTGTGTGTATAGCACGGTGGTACAGCAAGTTTTTGTTGTTGCCTCATAGTTCCAGCAACCGTGATTTGAGCTCAGGTTTAAGCTACTGATCTTGAGTTTCACTTGTCCGTGTCTGTGTGGGTTTTCTCAGCAATTTAAATATATGTGTGTGTCCAATGGACTGTTATCCCATCCTGGGTGTATGCCTGCCTCGCTCCCAGTGCTCCCAGCATCCCAGAATCAACCGCAAGCTGAACCAGGATAAAGCAGTCACTAAAAATCAATTAATTAATAAATAGAGTAAGTTAGGGACCTTCCATGGAATGTACAAACAATCAGAGAATATTCAAAAGAATATTTTTTATTAAAAATCATAAAGATTTTATTCGACCAATAGATTTTCTTTTGATTACTCTATCGGAATCTCCTCTCTTTCACTCAAGGGCCGTCAGCCACAAAGGAAGCAGACAGTATAGATTAGGGTTTAGGATGCTTGTGTGTATGTGTGTGTGTGTGTGTGTGTTTGCATGTGTGTTTGTGTAGGTATTGATTAGAGATTGGCAGAAGGGCTCCTGTCCTGCCAGTGATTGATCAAGATCAAAATCAGTGAGGAAACGATTGAACGAGTGAAGAAAAATGGCAGTCTGGTCCAGAAATAGAAGACTAGAGGAAAAAGTCTAGACTGGATTAGTGGGCAAGGGTCACTCTCTTCTCCTTCTATCAGGTCATGTGTCAAGCCCTTGTGGTGCGTGGATAATTAGACGTGATGTGTAAGAATGTGTCCATTTGAGTCCATGTGACTGCCATAAGCATGACCTGAGAATTCTCCGTACCCAGATCTCTGCTCTACATGAATGTACCTGGGATCTCCTGACCCTTTGTTGACCTTTGAAGCCAACTGTGGTGTTACGCCAAAATGTGCCATTGACAAAGCCAGTGATATATGGTTCACATGCTTTAAATGATACACTGCCGAATATCCCGAAGCAAGTGAATGAATGGATGGCTGGAGAGACGAATGGACGGTGGCCTGAGGAGTTCCTGCTTCAATAAAAGGCTAAGTCAACATTACCAGGCTAAATGCTTATCCAATAGCATCACCTGATCTTTGTATTAACCTTTGACACACTAGTCCACCCTTCTGTTCTGCAGAAGGTAATTTGCTTATTTACACTGTTCTTTTCCTGTTTTCCAGGTTAGAGACATTCAGTCAGATACAGACTTTCCATATATAAACTCACTTTGATGAATATGGAGCTATGGAATTTACTTTTACAAGATTATGCTCATGGTCCAGATTTTATACAAGCAACAAGTTTAAATAATTATAAGTAAGAGAAAGAGAGAGAGAGAGAGAGAGAGAGAGAGAGAGAGTTCAACTTGATTCTTGCTCTTCTATTTAATGATGATCTGCCTCTTATATGAATCTCAGCCATTTCTTAACAAGGTGTAATACATGTGCAGGTCTTGGTAAAAAAGGTCTTGGTCTTGCAGCAGAAGTATGATTTTACGTTCTGTCACATTCCCTTTCTCTCTACCGCACTTGTACACATACACATGCCACCATGCAGCCGTGATTTCTTTATGTTGATGTATTTCCTTTTGACGCGGGAAAGCAGAACAACGTGTTAAAGTGCTTGACTGATTTACACAACAGATAGTAGCATTTAAGATATGTTTACATATCCGCCAAAGCGAAGGAAAACTTGCCAGTAGCTTAGCTAATGAAGAACTGTGAAGAGTAGCAAAAGCTGAAAGAATATTTGCAAAAAAAAAAAAAAAATTGCATTCTTTTCTAGATACAGATCTACAAAGAAACAATCAAGAAGACACTGTTTTTTTTAGGGACAATTAAAACCTACACTATTACAAAAAGGTTAAAGTTAAATCAAGACATGTAAAGGGTTCTTTAGTTTGTGCCTCTGGGAAAACAGTTCAATGTTCTATATAGAACCCAAAAATTGAAGGTTTTTCTTTCCATTTAGCAGACACCCTTATTTAGAGTGACTTACAATTTATCTCATTTTATGCAGCTGAGGGTTAAGGGCCTTGTTCAGGAGCCCAGCAGTAGCAGCTTGGTGGACCTGGGATTTGAACCCACAACCTTCTGATCAGTCCAGCACCTTCACCACTAAGCTTCCATAAGGGGCTCAAAGAAAACCCTTTTAAGGAAATTAAAAAAGAAAGCAAATGCAAAAGCAAAAAGAAAAAAATGATCTGATAAACTATTAATAAACCCTTGACAAATAGTGAATGAAAGGATTTTTGCCACTCATTCACACCTAGGAGAGATGGACGGAAACCCATATGGACACAGGGACATGGACACATGGACAGTATCACAAGCTCAGAATCCAAACCAGAGACATGTTATCCTCTGCCCTCTAAATGTGGTCTGTAGTGTATATTTATAGTAAACCAGTATTTGGGAACAGGAATGTGTGATAACTAAATGAGTGAGAGCACGGTGTCAGGTCATGTGACACTTGATCATTTGTGGAGGATATTTTGTGAGTTGGCATGACCAGTTGAAATTTTTATAGGACTTGGAATGAATTGAGAGTGTATCGATGAATTACTAAATGTCCCGAGTTATAAAAAATGACAAAGAGAGATGCTGATCATCTGTCAAATGTTTATAGACTGCCTATTAAATTCTATTTCAGAATTAACTGATGGCTGGCTAATAACAGTTACCTGTATCCTCTTTACTGTCTGAACTTGTTTTATTTTATTCCAAGCACAACTGGGAATCAGGCTCTCATTTCAAGAAGGATTAAATGGTGTTGTTATAAATACCCACAGACCCAAAAAAAACTCTCAGTCTAAATTGCTTTACCAGCATGTGTGTGTTTGACTCTGTATTGACTGTGTTAGTATTTAACCCTTTAATTGACCAATGCAAAGCTGCTCTTAGAAAAGACCCCAGGAGTCACTTCAGCCAGATGAAGTCCATCTTCTGCACAAAGACGATAAGTGCTCTGCTAGCTTTCCCAGGCCATGCTGAAGCATCCCTACAGCACGCACACACACACACACACACACACACACCACCCGGATAATCCAACAGATAGGGTTAACATAACCTGCTCATCTTCTGTGAATAAAGAGACTGGAGAGTATCTCTCTCTTTCTAACACACATACCTTCCTAATAATCCAGTCGAATGGGTTTACGTATTCCTCACAGCCTTACTCCGTGTCCATCCCTGAGACTCACACCCACACACACACACACACACACACATTTACATAGATAGCGCTCTGCATCAATGCAGCCAGGCTGTGGAGAATGGGCCTGACTAAGCTGAGAATTTACATGGCTAAGCAAAGTGGTTAACCCCTGGAAGTAAGGCCAGAGAAATAGCCTAATGTGATTTCTTTCTAAATGAAATTTCTGAAAAGAGAGAAAGAGGGGGGCATTTCACTTTACAGCCTACTACAGATACCCAAAACTACTCTCCATCATGCAAAGCAACACAGAAGCTTAGAAAATGATACACCTTTTGGCAAGTTGAGAAAGTAAAATATTTTGTCAATTTATTCCTGGATAGAAGAGTGGTTTCTTTTTCCTTTATGTGATTGGTCATGTATACTGAAAACATTCTGCACAACATGATGCAGTTCTCATGGGTCTCTGAGTTATTGTGAAACTTGTGCATTGTGTTAAACATATGCTCTGAGAAGCTGTAGCTTGCTGTCTTGCTTGTCTTTAAAAGTTTTAGAAGTTGGCTTTCCAAGTTATTACGGATCTTATGACGTTTATCGAAGCTGGACAGATGGAGATCGGGAAATACGCAAGAGTTTTAGTAATCCTGTGACGACTGTGCCCTCAGGTTCCTGTTCTTGTCTGACAGAAGTGATGTTGTAACCCATCTGTCTCAGGGTTTAATGTGTACCACATCCTGAGATGCTTTTCTCCTCACCACATTTGTAAAGAGTGGTTATTTGAGTTTAAACAGCTTCCTATCGGCTCGAACGAGCAAGACCACTCACTGGATACTGTAGTTTGTGAAATTTTCAAGAAATCAGCAGTTTCTGAAACACTCAAATCAGCCTATCTGGCAGCAGCAACCATGCCATTGTCCAAATCACCGTATTTCTCCATTCGGATGTTTGATGTGAACTGAAGCTTTTGACCTGTATCTGCATGATTGGCCGATTGGATAATTGCATGAACGGCAAATTATCTAATGGCACTGATACATTAATCACATTTTAATGATTTTAAATGATTTTAAAATGGCATTATAATTCAGGTAACGCATTTTATTTTAACGTATATTAAATATACTTTTAACTTCTTGTTCGCTTGTGAGTCAATGTCATAGTAGAATGAAAAAAAGAGGAGGAGAACTTCATTTCTGTTGATCTTCAGGAATTTTAAACCATGTGTTGTTCATGTGACTTCATGGGATGAATGTGTTCAGGGAGTAGGGATCACAAATGCTCCAGTTATGGAATCAGTCATGAACAGTGACTTTCTGAATCATGGAATCATGGAATCACCAAGAACAATTCTTTTCATAATCTACTCTGGTTGTGAATCCACAGCATAGATAGTAACAGTAGAAGAATGTAAATTTATTATGTTGTATTCTATATATATTTTTATCCATTTGTTATTTCTGGAAAGATGAGTAACAATAATGCAAGACAGAGACTGTTGATGAAGCTAATGTCTGTGTGATTTTTTACAGTGTATAAAACACCAGCTGTGTTTTTGATGAATATGTTAATATAAAAAGTGTGTGCATGAGAACGATGAGCGAGACAGAATACTCTATTGTTTGTTTTTTCTTAAATATGTGTGTGTGTGTGTGTGTGCGTGTGTGTGTGTGTGTGTGGGTGGGTGGGTGTGAATGCTGATCTGGGGGGAAATAGGCCCAGAGTCTGCACATTCGCTCAGGTCCGACTCAATGTTTTTTGGGGCAGGTGCTGAGGTAGACTTCTTCATAAGAGAACAAACTCCCCCCAAACACACACACACACACACAAATACAAACACACACATGCGCCCCTAGACCCCACAGCACTCATCATTGCTGCAGCGACGCCAATCGATGTGCTGCGCCCCACTGAGCGTGTCCACGGCAGGCCGAGCGCAGGGCTCCTCCACAGGGATTGTGGGAAATCTGATTTATGATGCCCGTGGTGCTGCTGACCACAAACTTTAACTCTCACCCTTCTGTTCTCCTTAATTCTCCTTTTTCTCTCTCTATCTTCAATATTTCTCATAACTCACCAGTCTTGTTCTTCTTTCCCTTTCATTTCTTCTTTTCTCTTGTGTCTGCGTCGATTCTCCTTCTCCAAGCATCCTATATTTAACTACATTTAAAAACTTCACAAAAAAATCACAACCGCCTACAATGAGTTGCAAGCTTTATGAACATTAATACACACATGATCACAACCACTCTCGGAGTTCGTGTTAAGGGCTTTTCTGTGACAGCTAGAGAGCGAGCTAGTGAGAAAGAGGGAAGATTATTCCATTTCATAAGGATCTGAGGAAAGGAGGAAGAGACATGTGCAAAGGATTGGTGACGATTTTTACAGGCAATTTAGTGCTCAATTTAGTCTCTCATCTGCTGTAGGACCCTGAGGTTCTTATAGATTCTCTCTCTCTCTCTCTCTCTCTCTCTCTCTCTTAAACACATGTACGCAAAAGTTAAAAGAGTAAACAAATAAAAAACCATACCTTACACACCACATACCTTCTATATCTGTGTCTAAACCCCACACTGTACTGTGTGAAGAGGCAAACTTATACATACAGTACACTCTACAGTATTATGTTTTAGGCTTAAAAACCTCAAAAATTCTAATTAGTTTGCCATGCCAAGGTTCACCTGACCACAAAAATCTATTTAAATTGTAGTTCCAATAATGCTTGTTGATGGACATGCACTATATTTTTATGTTACTCTCAGGAAGAGCTCCTTAACGAATCCCTTCCTAATAGCTTGTTATGGAGGTAATGGTTAATGTGGGGAGGAGAAGGATGGGATTCATGCCAGTTAATGTTCTTATTATGTCCCTGATGTTGTTTAGTAGGATTTTCCATACAGCTCAATAGGGAGAAGAGTAATTTCAGAGTGGTTTTGGATGTTGCATAACTGTGGGAGAAGCCTGACATGTCCTGGTACTGGGCTGTCATGATCTTTTTCCCACATGAAGTGCATTACTGCAGCACTACTAGCTCAGAGGCATGATACTTGATCATTCCCAAAATAGCAGTCTGTGTGTGGTTCCTCCTCAATGAAAACTACTTGTGTCCAGCTGTGGAGGAAGTGATTTTCCTTTTGTTTTCCCCCATACAACCCAGACTTTTAACATATACCCGCAAACACCTGGAACAGATCTAAAAGAAGAAAAAAAGGTGATTACATGAGCAATTTCAGGACCTTGGTCTAGGTCAGCTTAGAGGGATCTGCAGGCTTAAGCAAGAGAGACTTGTTAGTACTGGGTTGGAGAAAGGAACATTTTTTTCCAGCTCCCTCCATGCTACACTTTTGAGCATTCCTGATTAAGCTTTCAACTGGAGCTGTGCAGTGCAGTTATTGCCCCAAGCCATGGGTGATTGTACCTGACACTCAGCCTCAGGTGAATGTGCCTCTGCTAGGTTGTGGCTGCTGGCCATGGTGCTGATGTTCCTCTGACAATGATTTGGACACTGTAAAAGAATAGTATCACATTCACTGGTTGTATTTTGTATATATATATATATTTTTTTTTTGTATATGTATATATATATATATATATATATATATATATAAAGCTGTTGAAGATAAGTAAAGTAGCACTGTTTTCAATGCAGGTTAGTATGTTAGTAATTTGGCTGCCTCTCTCTGTCATGGTGAACCCAACAGAGAGTCTCCTTTGTGTATTTCCTTGTAGGCCCCAATGGGCAAGTGAAAACATGCTAACAAACAATCAAATTAAAAACTTATGACAATCTTTTCTTTTAAAGGATCTACTGATTTGGACAAGCATTTCGAAGCATATCTGCTTAGATATGAGCATTCTCTAGTACTCTTACCTCAGGTACAATTTACATGTAAGCAAAGGCTTACATACAAACACATGCATAAATAGGCTGTTAGGTTCAGAGAGCCTAAATTCTTAGTTGTGACAGGTTGGGAATTGTGGGCAAGATGGTCAATAGGAAAATAATAGCAGTTCCCTTATGGATAGTGTGGTGCGGCTTGAGTAACATACTCAGGTTGCAGCGGCTTATCAACATAATTACCCCTGGGGCTGATGGTGTGGGGCTGTGTGTCTGAGGCTGGGTCTTCATGTGTGTATGCTGTTGAGCATTGGTGTGTAAGTGGGTTTAAGCTAATTGAAATGGCTCTGAACACCAAGCTTAAATCCCACAGGACCATATTCAGTCATTAGAGGTGTATGTGTGTGTGTGTGTGTGTGTGTGTTTGTAGAGATGTAAAGAGTATTTCCATCTACTATCCTGCAGGCAGCACTTTAAGTCCAGAATCATTGTTTCAAATCCAATTATGTTGTACCCAAAGTAATATAACATATGCAAAATTTAACATATGCAGGGAAGAAATCAATTGATTACACTTGGTATGTTCGAGATTTATGGTAGATTTTTATTTATTTATGATAGCTACATTTCATCCCTCCATTGAGTCTTGTCACTAGGCTCTCCAAGCATCCAAAAGCCTGCAACTCAGCTGTAATTTATTGCCTTTGTATGAATTGCTCTGATGCTCATAAATTAGCTATAATATATGTGCATTTCCATGATACAGATCTGAAAAGTGCCAATCCGCCATCTTCTGTGAATTACACTTCATGATGTATGAATCACTACATCAAAACAGCACTATTGAGCTGTACTTCAAGCCTTAAAAGTGTTTAGTAATGGATAAAACAACATCCTCACATACAGGGATGGGCAAATTGTTCGGCGCTCTAGAGAAGAGCTTGAAAAATGCCTTGCTTTAAGATTAAATGTATCCAGTTGATAAAGTCAATCTGAACAAAATGGCCACAGTATTGAGAGTATCTAGCTTTCAAATGTTAAAGACTTGTATGTGTGTGTGTGTGTGTGTGTGTGTGTGATTAAGGTGGAGGTTTATATTCCGTCATCCATTGCGCCCACCTTACACTCAGGGACTAATTACAAATCAGACATTTTGGGCATGTACCCAGGGGCCTTAGCTACCGGGCTCCTTGAGGAGCATACATTTGTACAAGTGAACAGTTAGGCCATTACACTCTCACACACAGCACAATAGATAGAACACAAGCCAATAAATGTAAAGTCACAGAATCTGAAAGAAATGGTATAGGCATGTGGGCCTGACCGTGTAACCAGAGAGCAGTCACTTTTAACTTGAGCTAGATAAGGTGATGAAATAAATATGTTTAACTATAATCCCATACTTAAGTGTCACATTGAAAAGAAAACGTAAACTTTAACAGGAATGACTAGCTAGGTTTTTATTTTTTTTATTTTCTCCAGTTGGGGTGGGTTAAAAATAAAGTCAGAATTAAAATGGGCTGAAGAAGTCTCAACATGCTGTCACAGCAGGCCGTCAAGGTAAGGTCTTTTATTGCAATTGCATACAATACAACAAAATTTAGTGCGGCAATGCTCAGACAGCAACAAGGGCATTTAAACAGAACACACTGAAAGGGATTTAAATTAAGAAGGAAATAGGAATAGAATAAATCACTGTAAAATACCATATATACAGAATTACACATTGCCTGGATTATTGAAATGTATATTGAGATGTATAGAATGCACATTGAAATGATATTGATGTATTTATTGACAGAGACTTCAAAGCACTCTTGTGCATCGCTCTGGATAAAGGCGTCTACCAAATGCCAGAAATGTAAATGTAAATATCTCACACAGTATAAGTCAAGTCAAAGATTGTTAAAAAGCTGGAATTTGGTGGATTGGTGAAGTAAAAAGCAAGAAAGAGCAGGAACGATGTCACCTGCTTTGTGCCCATCACTGAGAAGACTCACATACTGATGATGGATGTGGTGATGTATTAATGAACGCATGTTTTTCATATGTGTGCAGGGTGGAGCAGTCAAGGCATAGGTTCATGCACAGCAGTGTAGCAGTGTAGTGGGGTGGGGTGGGGAAGGGAAGGGATGGGAAAAGGGGGAGGTATGATTTACATAGGTTCCTGCCTTATATCTCAGCACTCACTGATTAATTCCTGCTTACGTTACACATTGTTTTAATAAGGTAAATAAATATAAATACATTATTTCTAACATATCATTGATTTTTTTTTTTCTCTCTTCTCACTGTTTGAGGAATTTGTATCTTTGAAAGCTTAATCAAACTCTCGCTAGCATCCGGATGCCATTTGTGTACGCCTGTCAAATAACCTTTTATGCAGTAGCATGATCAATTGTTAGTAAGTGTGTTTACCTAACAGCGATGGTTAGTGTACATCATCCCCCTCTTCTGTAAAAGATTATGAGAAGACACGGCATAAAACATGTACTTCCCATCGATCTGGTGCGTATGAAAATGATTACTCTCGAACAATGTTGTGTAATTTTATATTCAACCATGTTTAATAATACAGTTGTCTCTTTGATGAGACGGCATGTTTTGAAATGTGCCTTTGATAGCTATATCAATATCTCATCACTTTTTTATATCCTTGATAAAGCAGGGCCTCTACCCAGCGGAAGCCCATTTAAAATACATGTGGCTCATCTTGTGTCAATTCAGTTTAATAGTGAGGTGTGGAACTTACTGTAGTTGCATTTATTTATTTATTTATTTATTTATTTATTTATTTATTTATTTATTTATTTATTTAATACTTACTTGCTTACTTATGAATCTCTTTGAAGTGAAACCGTTTAGAAGATTTACTTAGTAGGAATCATATAATGTACATAATTATATATATATATATATATATATATATATATATATATATATATATATATATATATATATATATACACTATATTGCCAAAAGTATTCGCTCACCCATCCAAATAATCAGAATCAGGTGTTCCAATCACTTCCATGGCCACAGGTGTATAAAATCAAGCACCTAGGCATGCAGACTGTTTTTACAAACATTTGTGAAAGAATGGGTCGCTCTCAGGAGCTCAGTGAATTCCAGCGTGGAACTGTGATAGGATGCCACCTGTGCAACAAATCCAGTCGTGAAATTTCCTCGCTCCTAAATATTCCACAGTCAACTGTCAGCTGTATTATAAGAACGTGGAAGTGTTTGGGAACGACAGCAACTCAGCCACGAAGTGGTAGGCCACGTAAACTGACGGAGCGGGGTCAGCGGATGCTGAGGCGCATAGTGTGAAGAGGTCGCCGACTTTCTGCAGAGTCAATCGCTACAGACCTCCAAACTTCATGTGGCCTTCAGATTAGCTCAAGAACAGTGCGCAGAGAGCTTCATGGAATGGGTTTCCATGGCCAAGCAGCTGCATCCAAGCCATACATCACCAAGTGCAATGCAAAGCGTCGGATGCAGTGGTGTAAAGCACGCCGCCACTGGACTCTAGAGCAGTGGAGACGCGTTCTCTGGAGTGACGAATCGCGCTTCTCCATCTGGCAATCTGATGGACGAGTCTGGGTTTGGCGGTTGCCAGGAGAACGGTACTTGTCTGACTGCATTGTGCCAAGTGTAAAGTTTGGTGGAGGGGGGATTATGGTGTGGGGTTGTTTTTCAGGAGCTGGGCTTGGCCCCTTAGTTCCAGTGAAAGGAACTCTGAATGCTTCAGCATACCAAGACATTTTGGACAATTCCATGCTCCCAACTTTGTGGGAACAGTTTGGAGCTGGCCCCTTCCTCTTCCAACATGACTGTGCACCAGTGCACAAAGCAAGGTCCATAAAGACATGGATGACAGAGTCTGGTGTGGATGAACTTGACTGGCCTGCACAGAGTCCTGACCTCAACCTGATAGAACACCTTTGGGATGAATTAGAGCGGAGACTGAGAGCCAGGTCTTCTCGTCCAACATCAGTGTGTGACCTCACAAATGCACTTCTGGAAGAATGGTCAATAATTCCCATAAACACACTCCTAAACCTTGTGGACAGCCTTCCCAGAAGAGTTGAAGCTGTTATAGCTGCAAAGGGTGGACCGACGTCATATTGAACCCTATGGATTAGGAATGGGATGTCACTTAAGTTCATATGCGAGTCAAGGCAGGTGAACGAATACTTTTGGCAATATAGTGTATATATATATATATTTATATACATATATATATATATATATATATACATATATATATATATATATATATATATATATATATATATATATATATATATATATATATATATAATAGAAAATATGTTCTGTTTAATAAAATCTCTTTTAAAGATAATATCCCATTTGTTCGACTGTCTACAACATCTGTGTCATAGGTTTGAGGAGAAAAAGGTAAACCCCCCTAAATGTAAAAGTACTATAAGCTTTTAGAAACTACTTATGATGGAAGTTGTTGCACCGTGTGCCATGAGGCAAAAATCGATGCACTTACTGTATGTGTTTATGTTTTTACATACACCAATCTGGCATAACATTATGACCACCTGCCTAATATTGTGTTGGTCACCCTTGCATCAATGAGCCTTGGCCGTCCATGACCCTGTCACCGGTTCACCACTGTTCCTTCCTTGGACCACTTTTAATAGATACTGACCACTACAGACCGGGAACACCCCACAAGAGCTGCAGTTTTGGAGATGCTCTGATCCAGTCGTCTATCCATCACAATCTGTCCCTTATCAAACTCGCTCAAATCCTTACACTTGTCCATTTTTCCTGCTTCTAACACATCAACTTTGAGGACAAAATGTTGACTTGCTGCCTAATATATCCCACCCACTAACAGGTGCCATGATGAGGAGATCATCAGTGTTATTCACTTCATCTGTCAGTGGTCATAATGTACAGCAAAACCAAATGAAAAACATACCATGGGTTTATATTAATGTTATTTCCATAGTAACAACATATACAGACATATGCATGGTGGATGCTCTGTATAAGCTAAGACTGACAATAAACTGATTACAGTGAACAAAAGAAACCATGATGAAAACCATATGGTGACAAAAGGAGATTTCTTTTTTCTTTTTTAATAGAAGGAGTCTCCAGTGTCAGTAAGTTTTCCACAACAGGAATACCTTCAAGAGAACCTAAAATACAGGCCGATGAAGGAACAATTTTTATAGCTACAATAGCATTAAAGATAACAGGAGCTACCTCATTTCTTGTTAAAAAGAATGAAATCGTTAAGGAATACATTACAAAACAAGAATTTTTCAAGGGATATGAGGAATAAAATATTGGGATTGCACAAATATCACGTTTTATTCGGTAGATTGAATAGACAAATTATGCAGACTTACATAAAATAGGCAAAGGTTAGTTCTTGTATCTGTGATTCTATGTATATGATGTACCTATCTTATTAATAGATTTTATGTCCAATATATTAAAAATAAAAAGCATTTCAAATTAAAGGAGTGGGAGAGAGTTTGTATATTTCACTTTGTATCTATGTTCATTATTAAATCTTGTAGCTGTATGTACAAACATACAAACAATTTCAACAAACACTGATGGAAAGCACTTTTCCACTTCTCGCTCTCGTCTTCCTCCACTTGCATACAGCTGTTGAGTACAAGTTTCATTGTACTTGTAGCACTAAGAGTTTCTGAATGAGAAATCGTACATACCTGCACACGTAGCTTAGAAGTGCAGTGACCATTGAGAGCACATTTTTCAGCAAATGCCACCTCTCTGCCTCTCTGTTGAGTGTGTGTGTGTCGGGTTGTGTAAACGGGTGTCAGGGTGGCTGATTGGGGATTAGAATGGAGGTTTATTCACTGCAGAGAGAGTGATGCGCTGATTAGTGCGCTAGCCGCAGTGCCAGCCGTGTGCTGCTGAATTAGCAGCATGTTTGAATGAGATAAAAGGGTCAGGATTACCCGCGCTGCTCCCCCTGCACATAATCCCACTATAGCTGTGAAATGAACAGCCCTCTCCTGGCCACCCCACGCCTCAACTTGCTTCTCTCTCACACACAGCCACATGCGTGTACGTACACGTGTCTGGTCTAAACCGGTCTCTAGTACTGTGTCCTGAATCTAACAAATCAATAATGTATCAGCAAATCAACAAACACTACAGCAAATTAATAATAATAATAAAAAAACCAAATCACCATTATATCAAAATATAGAAAGTGTATAGGTTTATTGAAAACCACGTTCTTGATGCTGATTGGACACAGTGTATGACTTTCACATGCAAGAACTCTCTGTTATCTAGAAAATAGTTGGATATGAATTTATTTATATTATTATAATAATGAGTAATTCTTTCTTCTGAATAGCTTTGCGTCATGCAACGTTTTAAGATCATGCTCATATTAATGCCATTAATAATAAAACGTCATCATATAAATGCTTTTGATAAAAACAAGCACAAATGAAAGCAGCAGTAGTTTGATTTAGGCTCATATTTTCTCTTACTGGAAGCATATTCCAGTTTTTTCCCCCCTGTGGTCTCTTAGACTTTTTGTGCTGCAGCCAATCAGGAATAAGCATGTGTAATAAAGGCCTGGTCTTTTCTATTTTTAATTCATTTTGATCAGTTCTGAATCTACTGTCCTGCTGTCATATTTGATTCTTACCCTGCTCTATTTATTTATTTATTTATTTATTTATTTATTTAAATTAATTAATCAAAATTAATTTTATTTATTTATTTATTTATTTATTTATTTATTTATTTATTTATTTATTTATTTATTCATTTATTCATTCATTTCACAACCCCTTCAAATGTAACATGAATTCCCCAAAACTCCTTCAAAATTTATTTTAAAACCTAACAATAATAATAATAATAATAATAATAATAATAATAATAATAACATAACAATGATTTTTGTAGCTTTATTTAAGCATAGAAATCACAAATAAATCAATAATAAAAAAAATAAACACTATAATAAATAATAATCATTTATAATAAATAAACACTAATACAAATCATTCACAACATAACTTAAATAACTGTGATTTCCACCCCTGCTATACACCCCTTTAAAATCTCACCACCTGGCTATACTTCATTGTCCTCAGGCCTCACATTGAGAACCGTTGACCTAGGCACTTGTTCACCCACTGTTTCACACACACACACACACACACACACACAGACTATAGGTGGTTGCATTGGTAAGGTCACCTGCCTTGAGGGTTCCTCTTAATGTAAGACACCTGCTTCTTCTCCCCTTTCTCCTTTTTTTCCTCAACATCCCTCCACCTTTGAGCAAAAAAGCAAATTTACCACTAACACCACCACAAAGCAGAAGGAAATTCCCAGTGCTACCATCAATCAGCCACGTGACATTTTATTTACTGTGGCAGTTCAGCTAATCGACAAGAGGAAATATAATGCAATGGGGAAATTAGTGAATCAAATGTCAGAGAATTTTCTGAGAGGGAATAAACCACCCTGGATACAAATAGCAAAGAGCTAGAGAACACATTTTTAAAACTGATGAGACGTTGGACTCATTAATGTAATGCACTGTTTTCAGCATAGTAGAGGAAGCATTTTTCTGTCCATGCTTCTCTTTAATCAAAACACATGGCACCGCCTCTGTCACACATGCATTACTTTTCCATATTTAGATACATTATTGTTTGGCATCTGTATTTAGCTGAGTGTGCACTAAGTAAATGAACTGAGATATACGCTAAAAAGAGCTATTGGCCGAGATGGCCAATTCTTACATGGCAGCATTAACAAAATAGCCTGCTTGCTTTGTATAATGGTGCTTTGCTTTGTCATAAGGGAGATTTAAATTTCCACGGTTTAAACATTATTTTCCTGGCTACAAGCCGTTAAAGCAATTAAAGGGAAACACGCTAATAGTCCTGTAGTTTTTTCAAGATGCGGCGTTTCATCTTATATAACTGCCTTTTTTAAGACATTGATAATGATATGGACTTCAACACATAATGTATTAAACTCCAGTGAAATGAATTATATCGATATGAACAATATTTTTGATATAGATTGTGCCTAAGATGTTTTTGAGCCAGTAATGGAGCGGGTTAAGTCAAATACTTGGCAACATGAACTTGATGGGAATGTCAATATTTATCATCGAAAGTACCGAGTCGTGCAGAAATGACTAAAACACTAATGAAAATATTAATATGAATTATTCAGATGGAGTGAATCGTCTTACACGGAATTAATCTAATTCTGTCTCTGTGGCTCAGGATCGCTTGTTCTGAACGTGTCACTCCACCTTCTCCTCCCCTTGAGCTCTTCATTCGATCTTCTCGTTATCCAGATAGACAGAGGAATAAGCAGTTTTCCCTTTGATTCGTTTAGGGAGCATCTGCTAATATCATATTGATGATAATTTCCCTGTAATGCACCATTTGCACTAATTGTGATGCAGGGAGTGAGTAATGTTATCTGACGGCCCCTCGGCTCCCGTGGCCGCTCCTCACCACTTAATTTCCTGATTGTCCCAGAGAGAGAGACGTGACAAGCTGGCCATAAACAACTGTCAGTCTCTTTTTACAACACAGTCTTACACACACACACACACACACACAAACACACACACACACACATTTTTTCTATTTGCTCCACTTATGGAAAAATCCCTTCACGTGTGATTATGTGAGCAATATGAGGTCAGATATGAAAAACACATTAAATCCAAACCACCATGTTATGCCCTATAATTGCACATGTGAACCCAAGTAAATGCATCAAGTGATCAATATGTGATCAAATGTGCTGGTAGCTCAAGTTAAGAATCTAGGTTGTTGATCAGAAGATCAGGATTCAAGCCCCAGCACCGCCAAGCTGCCACGATTTGAGCAAGGCCCTTAACAAAACACCCACCCCTCACCCCTTAACACCACCCCGAAGACCCCCAACCCACCCCTCTAGTGGTGCTGCATCATGCCTGACCCCATGCTCTGACCCCACCCTCCAAGTATGGGAATATGCAAAGTAAGAATTTCACTGTGCAGTAATGTATATGTGACAAAAAAGGCTACTTAACTTAAATTAAAAGGAATTCATGTGAGAAAAATCCCCTGAGCTGAAAAGGGAACATGCAAAAATTCATAAATAAATAAATCGTGAGAAATTTCAAAAATTATAAATTTCATGAGAACTACAAAAATAAACGATATAATGATATCTCATGCACTACATGTGGAAAGTCCACTACTTGTTGAAGCATTGAAAACATGAAGTGTCTGTATATAACGTGTCATGAAGGTCAGGTGGTTTTTCCTAATAAACAATGCACAATAATAAGCAGTGTTATAGACAGAGAAATTATGAGTGGAAGTGTGTGTGTGTGTGTGTGTACAGTCCCAGGAGTAGCAGAGTTAGACTCCTACTCTCTGTGTTAGCAGTGTGAAATCAATCTCTACCCCTTCTCCACACAGTGACCCCAGCAAAGGGGAGAAAACCCCTTACACCACAGCCAAGGGCAGGAGGGCAATTATGGAGGTCCCAGGTCCCCCTCATATTTTTCTTCTGACTAAAGAAAGCTAGCTTTTAACCTAGCTGGAGCTTCTAAATGGGTGTAGATGTGTTCTGACTGGAAAAGGCAGCTTGTGAAAGTTCAGATACGTATGTGTTTGGTTTCTGACGTTTATGATGATGATGATGATTATATAGTAGAAGTGAATTGCAAATACATAAGAATAAAAGGAGGTGTTTATAATTATGCTGTGGAAGTATGAAGGAATTTACATTGCTTTTTTTCCTTGGCTTTCTGTAGGTGAAAATTCCTGGTGCTGAGGAAGCGTGTCTTCAAGGATGCACATACATGCAGAGGAAAGCATGGGAGCCCAAAAGAACCTCTGGAGGCCTGTGTACCTGGAGGGAAAAACAAAACTATCATCACCCCATGTGGAGGTCACTGGTAAACAAGCACAGGCAAGCGCATCTCTTTGCCTATCACTGCAGATTAACAGGACAAACCGATAAATCATGTCATCCACTGGGCCTCTTTACAACAGAGGAGAGGTGAGTAGTAGAAAAGTAGAAGAAATGAGGGGGGAAAAGAGAGGACAGGACATGTGAAGGAAAGGGGAAGAGGAGACTATCAGAGAGAATCAAATGAGAGGAGAAGAAGAAGAAGAAGAAAAAGAAGAAGATAGATAGATAGATAGATAGATAGATAGATAGATAGATAGATAGATAGATAGATAGATAGATAGATACTTTAATCATCCCAAAGGGAAATTTACAAAAAAAGAAAGAAGACGACGAAGAAGAGGAGGAAGAAGAAGAAGAAGAAGAAGAAGATAAAGCAGAAGAAAAAACAGAAAGAAGAAATACAAAGTAAAAGTGAAAGAAGAAAAGATGAGAAGGAGGAGAAATGGTAGGAATGGGGAGGAGACAGAAGAAACCAAGAAAAAGGGTTGAGGAGAGAGGAGGAGAGGACGAGGGAATGGAGAAGATGAGAGCACCGAGGAGACGTGTAAAGAAATAGAGAGGAGCAGAAAAATGAAAAGAGAGAAGAGGAGAAGACAGGAAGAGTGGAGATGACAGAAGAGCAGAGATGGAGGGGAGGAGAAAAATGAAAAGAGAGTTTGGAAAGGAGAAGAAAGGAAAAGAGATGGGGTGAATGGAAGGTGGAAGAGATAAACTGGAGAAGAGAGGAGAAGAAATGAAAGGAAATTGGGTGGATGAAGGAACTGGAGTGAGAGGAGAGAAGAGAAGAGAAGAGAAGAGAAGAGAAGAGAAGAGGAAAGAAATGACAGGATAGATGTTGATACAAGAAGAGAAGAAAGGAAAAGAATGGAGAGTGAAGGAGAGGAGAGAAGAGAAACATGCTCTCATGCCTCTCAGCTTCCTCATGACTAATTTGTCGTCTTTCTTTTCACCCTGAACTGAACTTTTAAACTAAATAACATTGATTCATGTCGAGCCAGATCAAACCAGTTCCTTGGCTTTGTTAAACTTACTGCAGCAGGGTCATTTTCCATTAATTGAAATGATCCAGTTTAATTCTGTCAGTATGCACACACACACACACACACACACACACACACAGACATGCTTATACATAGACATTTACTTGTTGATCAATACAGGTCATAGATTGTCAGTAGCGAGCGAGTCAGGAGAATGAGGAGGATTTGCATATATATAGGGACTGAGGTTAGCCATGCGCTTTAAGGATGATCAGATATGCTAACCTCAGCATCCTATACCCCAATCAATGTGTGTGTGTGTGTGTGTGCAATTGAGTATAAACTACAACGATAAACATCTTGATCTTTCAAGGTACTTTGTGACGCTACTCTACATGTGTAAATAGGGAGGGAGAACGAGAAGAGAAAAAAAACACACTCTTTGCCTTCTTGCCTTGTTTTCTCTAGGAGAGAAAAAAGTGAGAGGGATCTTAACACACCTGTATAATGATGTACCTGTTTCTGTGTTAAATACCAGAGGGCCCAATTAATACTTCTCTAGCTGAACATGTCCTTAGGAAGTACAAATGCACCCGAGAGAGAGAGAGAGAGAGGGAGAGAGAGAGAAGAAACGAGAGAGAGGTAAAGGGGGTGAGAAAGAAAGATAGGTCTGTGTCACAGTGCCGAAGTGCTCGAACCAGAGCGTTCACTCGAACGAAGCATGTGTCATGTGTTTCTACATCATTATGTGAGTGAAGGTGCATTTCAGCTTGTTTACGGCCAGATCGTGGACACGTGAATGCGAGTTAACACGTGACTGAGGTCATTCACTGCCTGAGGTCATTCACTGCCTGAGGTCATTGACATGAGAATATAAATGAATTCACATATAGGGTCACATGCGCTACACTACTTCTGAAAGCAAAAATGAAATATTTATTAATAGAATAGAATAAAATAGAATTAATAGAATAAAAAGACTTGCAAGCACGCACCATATGTGGAACAATGCACTGTGGGTATATTAGCTAACACATCAGGATCCACATCAACATACTCCAAAATCTAAAACTTTAGCTTACTGATAGTTAAACAAAAATGATGAATAAAATTCGTTTGCAATCATTATTCTCCGCGTCCTGTCAACGGACAGGAAGGACGTGATGCCGTGAGCCGAGAGGATGGACAGAAGCAGGACTCGAGCGGCTCTGCACATGGCCTCTGACAGCCTGCTTAATGTCTCTGTTCCACTGCACCACTCCGGTTTGATAACACTTAACACACTTCAGTTGCTGCAATACAGCTCTAATTAAGCCTGAACAGAGCCAAGGCTAGCCTCTTGCTCATCCTTTACAACTGTCCATGCTACACGTTGACCGAGTCTGTCGGGTTTCTTCATGAAATGTTAGACAATGTTAAAGGTGTTTGTTGTAGTGCAATCCATCAGAGCATATATTTTAAAAAAATATATAAAAATAAAAAACCTCAATGGAAAAGACAAATTTTATGCACAAATACTGCCATATTATTATTGTTTTTTATTTCCCTTTTCCCTTATTAATTCTTTTTTCTTTGCTATTGTTATTTTTGTTTACGTTTTTGGAAAGTAACATTTCCGCATTGCGCCTTTAGGATTTTCTCAAAGACGTGTTTGCATGTTTGTTTGTTTGTTGATTTTTTTTTTCTTCTGTCTTTTATTTAGGGGGGAATATATACTTATTTGGTGAAAGTTTATTTATTTGGTTGTTTTTTTTTCTTTATTCATTTACATATTTGTTTGTATGTTTGTTTGTTTGTTTGTTTTATGTTCTTTCTTGCACCTTTTTTATTTTTTGGGGGGAAAAAATAATATAATCATCACACAAACTGTGCATAATGGTGCATTTGTTTGTTTGTTTGTTTATTTTGTTTTGTTTATTTTGTAACATTATTTTCTTTCAGTTTTTATTTAACGTTCATTCATTCATTCATTCATTCATTCGTTCATTTGATTAGTTAATTAATTCAGTCGTTATTTATTTTATCAGCTATTTGTTTAGGTTTTTTGTCTTTCGTTCATTTCTTTTTAAACAGCAGGACAGACACTGTGTTTTGGAAAGTCTCTTAAAAAATATGATTGTTTACTCCTAACTATAGTTTCCTGCTTAGTTTAGCAGACCTGCTAAATTTTAGCTACATTTATGAGATGCGATAACCAACAAAACCCATCTTTTTCTACCTTACTGTTGCAACAGTCACAGTTAACAGCCTGACTCTATCTAACTTCAGCACAGGAAATCTCATCCCCATAACCTTCCTCAAACGTTCCAGCTGCATTATCACACTTTGACAGCATCAGACCAAATATTGTCAAAATGTTGTGGGTTCATCCGACACAGGGCAGTAAATCTACACTGACTGAGCCTGAGGGATAAAACCAGGGCTGGGGGTGGGGTTGGGCTTCAAAATATCTGGTCACACACACACACACACACACACGCACACACACACACACACACAATCCCAACAACCTTCTTCGATCTCAGCTCTCCAGATATACCTGATACTAACCGTTCTACTTACACGGACCTCCTGACAAAAAGTAAATAAATAACAAAAGAGTTGAAAGAAAGAAAGACAAAAATCTGAAGGCACTCCAAGGCCTTGAGGAAAACATATGGCATGGTGAATTATCATGGTGATTCTTCTTTTCTGCAAGTACTTTTCATGCTTTTACAGGGGGAGCCACTTTCCATAATTTATCATTTGCAAGCAATTTATTGCCTCTACCCACAATTCATTGTAATATAGTGTTCAGATTTGTTTTGTTTTTTAAAATAATTTTTCACTCTTCACTTCCTGATTCTATGGAAAACGGCTAGTGGCATGAACCGCGTATGACACCGCAGACTTGGTCTTCGGGCAGTTGCGTATTTTTAACGTTCTGTCCAGCTTCAGTTTACCTCACCATGCACCATCTTTACCTCATTCTCACCCTCTCACTATAGTCACTGCGTCTCTATTGATGATGATGGCATATGAAACTGTGATGTGTACTCTGAATCCAATGTTAATGATGCCACCGATTACACTAATGATGTCAGGGTAATGGGAATGGACAACAGAGGACAGCGATGACCCTGATAGTGTTGGAGTGTTGGGAATGGTGACAGCTCTGACAATAGCACCTACAAGTAAATCTGTGGTAATGTTCTAGCGAGGATTTACTGCCATCCTGCTACATTTAATGTGGCTAACTCTAGCGTAGCTCTGAACCATAATGAACATTTCCATCGTGAGGCGCATTTTCTTGATTGGGAAGGAGCAAGGACAAAAGGAATTTCAGTTATAAAAAGTAATCGAAATGCTGCTCTGATGTAATGTTTAACGTGTTACATTTCCTTCATTATCATAAGTAACATAAATAGACAAATAGTGTGTATTATGACCACAGATCTCAGGATTTTATAAAACAGGCCCCTTTAACTCTACACTAATTTCATGGGACCCCCTCAGTGCAGTATTTCATGCACTTCATTTACACATACA
>NC_080720.1:8395851-8443351 GCF_019097595.1 Hemibagrus wyckioides
TGCAGTTTTCATAGATAGATTACAGAGACATATCTTATTTGTTGGGAAATTCTTCGTAGGTTTCTAATGCTCAAGTCCATCTTATGACTTTGTAGATATATTATTATAAAGAATCATAGTAATATACTGTGTGAAACCCATAACCTCTTCACATTTAATACCTCTCATTGTATTGGTTTTATTTTTTTGTTTTCTCCATTCTCCAGTTTGTTTTGTCTCATTTTTGCCATTTAGATTTTCCCTTCCTATTCCAACACACACACACACACACACACACACACACAGCCACACACACTCACATACAATTTATTGGTGTTTGAACTCCGCCCCAGGCTTAGGTCTCAGTGTTTTAAAGTCTCTTTTCATGCCAAAGTAACAATAACAATTGAAATATATATATTTCAATTGATTTGCAAGGGAGACAGGAAACTGCAAGGGAGATAGGATCTCATCAAGGTTGTGGGATTGGAACTTACAACCTTCAGCTCATTAGCCTAATACTTTAACCACTGCACCAACATTGAGCACTGAATTGAGTTACGGAGTATATCCGGATGCCTGCCCTGCTATATCTCCTCATGCTTAGCACAGGAAAATCCACAATCCAATAAACCACTCATATTAGGAAATATTCATCTTTTAAATAGCTCTATTCTTCCTGCCTGACTATTTTTCATGCATTAATTTTGTCCCTGCTGCCCCGGTCCATGTTGTTCATGGCTTTAGGGAAGCAGGAAAGTGCTCGGCCACAAGGTCAAGTTAGCGGTCAGAATGGAAACCGCTTGGCGCAGCATGCCAGTGACTTCCGAAAAGTTTCCTAAGTTTTTCTTCTTTGCCTTGCCATCACACTGCCTTGCCATTCTCTTTCTCTCTCTCTCCATCCCTCACTCCCTTCCTCACCCATGCTTTTTCCTCCCTTGAAATTTCTTTGAGAAGATTATCCGCAGGTAAGCTTGTTAGAGTGGCGATCCTGCGTCAGCAGCTCTTCCTTCTGCACTGACCACTGTGTGTGTGTGTGTGTGTGTGAGAGAGAGAGAGAGAGAGAGAGAGAGAGAGAGAGATGGGGGTGTTGCACTCAGGTCAGTCAGGATTTGGTGGAAGAATGTGAATGTGTGTGTGGCAGGGGGGCAGTGAAGCACTCCACATTAACATGGCGTGACAACATCATAAGACAGCGTAAATGACTGGGAGAGATGATGGTTTGGGTGAGGAATTGAGAAATAGAGAGATTGAGAAATAGCACGATCGGGGAATGGAGGAATAGAGGGATCAAGGATGAAGGGATATAGAGTTATATATGTGGATGGAGGGATAGAATAGAGGTATATGGGGATGGAGGAAAGAAGACATTAACAAACAGTGGTATATAGGGATCGAGAGAAGTGTGTGTGTGTGTGTGTGTGTGTGTGTGTGTGCGTGTGTGTGTGTGTGTCTGTGTGTGTGTGTGTGTGTGTCTTAGACTTATGGAAAGCTTCACATTCTAGTGCTCATGCCCAGATTTGGGATTGGAGCTGCTCCTGGGAAAAGAGGAGAGAGATAAATGGAATGAGACGGGGTGAGAGGGATCTATTCCTCCTGTGACAGAGAGGAAATCTGCACAAATCTCTCCTTGTTAGAAGGAGAGGTAGAGAAAGAAAGCAAGGGATCAGTGCACCACTTTCTCAAACTGTCTCAGGAGGACAAATGGGTTTCTTCCCCTGAGCCTCACTAGAGCTGGATGCAAGAGAGACCTCTCCGTCTCTGTCTCTCACACACACGCTCTCTTTCCGAAGCATGTCTGTGATGAGTCAGTCTTTACAAGAGAAAAGAAAAAACACATACAAGAAGGAAAAAAGTAGAATATACAACATTTATTTTAACTGCAATTAATTTTATTTCATTTATTATATTGCTGTGGTTCTGAAATATGTCAGGCAAGGGGTTCACAACAACCAGGAAGTTAAAAATAAAATAAAATAAATTGTAATGCTATAGCATTCATAGCATTCATACATTTATGGGAAAATGAAAAATCGTCCAATGAAAAATATAAATAAAAATTGTTAACGATCAGATCTAAACCAGCTATTTAACCAAAATATAATTTTTTGAAGAAAACATTCTCAGAATTTTTTTTTTTTTTTGCCATTTATTCACATATACACAATGTCTGTCAGTAAAAGTCATAAAGAAAACCAAAAGAAAAATACATTTTTAATTTGAATTCTGTCAATGGTTACAAAATAAAATACTAAAATAAATAGCTAAAAATAAATCTTTTCATTCTTGATTTTTATGAAAATATAATGTTTTGCATTCTCTAAACACTATTCTGACGTGATATTATTGATTTAGAATGATATTTTTGCACATTACCAATAGTCTCTAGAACTACTTTCCAGCCTTCAGTTGCAAATGAAAAACACACACACACACACACACACAAAAAACTTTTAGTTATATTTTAAGTACAAGCAATATAAATAGCAAGCTGGAGTGAAAGACACAATGGTAACAAAGCAATTAGCTCTCCCTGTCGTTCTCCCGTGTTAATGAAGAAAGCCACCGCTCTGGGAGGCCCAAAGTGACAGAGACAGAGGTGAGAAAATAACAATGCTGGGCATAACTTACTGTGCTGACTACAACCAGGGGGCATGCACACACTTTTAAACACACACACACACACACACACACATTCGTGTCCTGGGAGACAAGGGTGCTCGTGGACCACCGCAGGGGGAGAAAAACCTGATATGGGGTGCTAACACGTTTCTGTCGTGTTTTTGAGGTGAATATATTAACAGGTATAGTCAGAGAACAGAGGATTATATTTTAATAGATTAGCAGATGAGACAGAAGAAATACAATAGAATCTGTGTCTGTGAAAGAGCAAGACAGAAACAGAGGAGAAGAGAAGGTCTGTATTGTTGCTAGCTGGCTGTAATACTTTATAGACCCTATATAAACACCCTGCTTAGTCAAAAACATTTGTGTAGATTGAAAATGTCTCTTAGTTCTGCGCTGTCTGGAATGGGAAAGATTTCGAACCCTGATTCCCATTCCCAGTCCTTTCTCTCACCACACGTCACATACAATCCCAAGCATGCTTAGTAGCGTGTCGTTTCAGTACACTAATAGTGTCTATACTGTTAAAGCATCCTATCTAGTGCATAGAATGTGACACTGAAAGCATATATCTTGCTTCTTATAGCTGGGAGATTAATCCAGTCTTTCTGTTATAAAGTGTTCTACCAGCAGCTTACAATAGCAGTTTCTTTTTCCCTTTTCATTTCTAAATGTTGCCTCTTGTGGCTATCCTTGTCCCTCCTTCCCCTCCTAACAACTCAGTAACCACCATTCTCCACGTTATAACCCACATTATACCCCTCTTCCAACCCAAACCCACACTCCTTCAAATAGACTCATGGACTCTCATATTGACAGTGAAAAACGTTCATATAGAGATTTAGACTCTGCTGTGATAATAACTCTGATGTTGCTGCTACATACCAGTGTTTCCATACTGCACAACAGTATTCTCACTTTAAATTTAATTTATTAATATATGCATCCATCTGTTTCACCTTTCTTCTTCTTCTTCTTCTTCCTCTTCTTTTGTTTCGGCTATCAAGCTTTTCACAGTTTGAACAGTTCATATTTATTCACAGATATTTTATACAGATGTTTACTCAAAGCTCTTTGCACTAAGGGACTTATTCCATTTACAACAGTTGTATTTTATTTATGTTATTTTATTTTAGCTTATTTTATATTTGCACTGATCTTTTTTTAACTACACTGCCTGCATTAGATTTTATGTTTTATGCGTCGAATCAAGCTGAAATTAAGGCACTTCCATATTTGCATGACTATGCTGGCTACACATAACTCTCTAAAAACTATTAATAATTATTTTTTTCTTTAAAGTACTGTCTTATTTTTGTATAATAAATTTATAATCTTTCTCCACAGCTGCCCTTGACTTCCATTATAGGTAGGTTTCAAGAAAAAAAAAAAAAAAAACTTTTCCATTTTTCTCTCTGCAGGGAAATGTATTGTATTAAATTTTTTTCTCTCGTGGTAATGGTGCAAATGCTACAGATGTAGTAGAGAGATGTTAGATTGAAGTATACCTTTTACTTTAACTCGTACATCAGAGGTCATACACTGTAAATTTGTTTCGTGTTTGTGTGTGTGTGTGTGTGTGTGAGAGAGAGAGAGAGAGAGAGAGAGAGAGACAGAGACCAGGGCTTGTCTATCTATAACTACACCACATCTTTCTCCTTTCTGGAAGAACAACGTTGTCTGAAAAAGGCCTGTGGTGCATTTATGCTGACCACTACAAATAGATTAACGAGCTAAAGATCTGCAGAATGTTAATTAATTTGGGGGGTATTCTAATCTGGGACAGAGGAAAAGATGTATAGGAGCTTTGGCAGACTGACCACACCACACTGAATTTATAGTGTGTGCTGCCACATAGTCAATGCTGTTTTAATTCACCACCATACTACAGCCCCCACCCCCATCATTATCCCCTCTCATTAATGGAAATCTAATCATCCGCCATGCCCCCCCCCACACACACACATACACACAAAAACACATACTCACAGATGCACACAAAGACGCACACATACAGTATTGGGTTTTCTATCATTGTGAGGAAGTTCCACTAACATAATGATTACTGAAGCTAATTACTGTTACGACTACAAACTTAGCTCTTTTTGGTTTTTTAAATAAAAGCTGTGGGGATGGGCGTGGTGACACCACATCCCTGACCACGAAAGAACAGTTACTGAAGATGAAGAAATTAATTAATACACAATATATTAAAGCCTGAGAAAAACTGAGTGGCCATAAGGACATCATATCTTCTATTATTGTGTGCGTGGATATCTGGTGCTTATTGTTCCAGACAAATAACTAAACACACACACACACGCACACACGCGCACACACACACACACACACACACACACACGCACACACACAGGATAATTAGCCCTATACATACACACTACAAGAATGAGAGCTTTCTGTCTGTCTGTCTGTCTGTCTGTCTGTCTATCTATCTATCTATCTATCTATCTATCTATCTATCTATCTATCTATCTATCTATCTATCTATCTATCTATCTATCTATCTATCTATCAGGTGTGTAATGCAGTGTCACTCTTTGTACATGTATGTATTTACTGTCTGTATTTCGATCTGAACTGGAAGATTTGTTTTCGGCTTTTTTCACTGAATGTGTAGCTCCAGCTTTTCCTCACAGATGCTGGAAATAAACCAAGGGTTTGTAAGAAATAAAAATGATACCATTTTTGTGTTCACAAGACATAACAGCAAACTTTATTCAACTCCTGAACTGTAGTTTCTCAGCTACATCACACACCTTGGAAATTTTCCTTCTAAATAATGTGACTAAGTCAGCTACAAGGATCTATTTGTGAAAACAGCAGTGTTTTTCCAACATGTCCATACATGACAATACCAGCCACCTAACTGTATTCTATCACTACTATTTGTCTTTCTGTCTGGCCGATTGTCCGTCTGTCTTATGTTTTAGTTGTACTGATCTCTGTACTGTAATATTTCTTGTATCTTTCTGTAGAAGTTCTCAATTTTTTTTGCCTAATAGACCTCCCTGCTGATATTCTTTCCAGATAAAATATATACCATGTCCTGAAACATATTTTCCCCAAAAAATATCTGCCTCAAGTCAAAGCAAGAGGGGAAGAGTAATGATTGCTAATCCTCTCAGATTCACTCAGCTTTTCCTACAGCAATACACTCTGAGTAAAATTACACTGTACCACTCCTTGTCTCTGGAATATTACACTTAAGTGGCAAATTTTTGTACCCTTATTGTGTGGTTCGTATTGTGTAAATGTTAAAGCGGTAATCTAAAACACAAAGACAGCACAGTTATTACCTTAAAAATATACATTTTCCTGAAAAGGTACAAAAGATAAGGGATGCCAGTTAAAAGCTCATTACTATACACTGATCAGGCATAACATTATGAGCACTGACAGGAGAAGTGAATAACACTGATGATCTCCTCATCATGACTCCTGTTAGTGGGTGGGATATATTAGGCAGCAAGTGAACATTTTGTCCTCAAAGTTGATGTTAGAAGCAGGAAAAATGGGCAAGAGTAAGGATTTGAGCGAGTTTGATGAAGGACCAAATTGTGATGGCTAGACCACTGGATCAGAGCATCTCCAAAACTGCAGCTCTTGTGGGGTGTTCCCAGTCTGCAGTGGTCAGTATCTATCAAAAGTGGTCCAAGGAAGGAACAGTGGTGAACCCGCAGACAGGGTCATGGGCGGCCAAGGCTCATTGATACATGTGGGAAGCAAAGGCTGGCCCATGTGATCCGATCCAACAGACGAGTTACTGTTGCTCAGATTGCTGAAGAAGTTAATGCTGTTTTGACAGCAAAAGGGGGAACGACCCAATTATAGGCAGGTGGTCATAAGGTTATGGCTGATCTGTGTATATTTGTTGTATCGTGTCATATACTGGCTGCTGATGTGTGTTGTCATGCACTAAAGAGCCAGATATTAGACCTCTCTGTTTCTAAATAAGCTTCAGTCATGAGCGTTGTGTAGAACAGCTGTGATTCCAACTCAAAACACAGCAGTGGTTTTCACCTCTATGCTGCTACACTTTGCGATTTGGGGCCAAAACAGAGGTGGGAAAAAAAATGAATATTGCTTTACATTAATTCTCCGAAAACCCCAATTCAGCAATTTCTTTTCGCTTGCTAATCACCAAAACGGCAACCCATTGATAACCACTACCAGGTCTGTTTCTGGATGGATCATTGCATATTGCACATTTTTTAGCTTTCCCTTGGCTCCTCTGAGGCCTTGGCACTCGTGTGTGTGTGTGTGTGTGTGAATATGTGTGCTGCTGCTTCATCACATGCTCTGTGCTAATCTAACGACGCAGCATGTGGTCATCAGTATTATACAGTGTAAAGCTTGTGTACATAAATTCCCAGTCTTTCAAATTATGGACAAGATCAGCAACTGTGGGCCTAATGAGAGGTGTGTTTGTGCATATGGTCTGTGTGTAAGTGCACAGAATTGTGTGTGTGTGTGTGTGTGTGTGTGTGTGTACGTAGATTTTGCAGGACACTGTGACACAGACAGACAGTAATCAAAAAGACAGGACCTAGGAAGCTCAGAGTCATAGCAGATTTTCTCACAACGTCTCTAGCAGTCAAGTAGTCTGGCTTTTCTACGTTTTATCATGTGGACTAATACAATATGAGAAGGGAGTAGACAGTGAAGAGAGGTGGGCTTTCAGGAGACATTACAGCTCCTCTTACTCTTATTCATCTTTTGTATTTTCAAAATGGAAGACGAACTCAGTATATGCCAACTGCTGTCATTCCCATTTCAGCCTTCATGTTTGTCCAATCACTTTCACTTTCCTAGTTTTTCACCTAAAAAAGTAGAGACTTTATTGTAGATACTCCAGCTTTGTGGGCATTGTTTATCTCCTGTCACACTCTAAATGCTGATAAAAGTCACTTTGGTGGTACGTAACTGCCTTATTTGTTCCTGCATTTAATATTGTTTTCCTCACGATGTGTGGGGCAATGCTTCGCTCTCATCTCTTTCTAGATTCTCTTTGTAGCTTTGACAGAGCGGTTGCTATAATGAACAGACACAATGGTGTGTCTTTAAGGACCTGTTAGAGGGAAGTGCCTTGCTCTGTGACGAGTCTTTCAACTAGAGTCTGTCCATTTCATCACATCCTGTGTCTGGAGCATTCGACTAGGTACAGCTTGACAAGTCTGCCACTTTATGTCTTTTACTTTTTTATTTATTTAACCTTTAGCAGAGCGCTGTCCCATGCATTTATATAAATAGATCAGACCAGAAAGTAGCTAAAGGCCTAGGTACTTATGGTTGGAAAGGGAAGATAAATCCTTGTGAGCTTTACATTTCTGCAGTGAAAAACAACACTCTTTCCATCATCGTATAAGGGCCATTCTACACAAGAGAGGTGTCTTGCTCTTTTTCTTTTGGATAAACATTTATTTTCACAATTTAATACATTTATACATTTATATGTATACATTTTGTGTTTATTAAGGGACTTTTATTTTGATAGGAAGAATGTGTTTTAGGAACTCGAGTTGTAATTAAGTGGGAGATGAGGCAGCTCTGACCTCTTGGGTCTGGGTAATAAAAAATATATAAAGAGAAGAAAACTATTAATGAAGAGCTCATTATAGTGTCTGTGAAATCTTCATAGTTTTATTTCTGCTCTGACGACATGTTTCAAAATATATTTAAAGACATTATTCCAAGACTATTGGACAGAGAAGTGTGCATTTTTTTCTCTCAATTATTCTCCCTCTCTAGTCTCAAGGTGTTAGTCAGTAGTGCTGATACGAAGCCTATAAATATGAATATTAATATGAATTTGAAGCCTGATTTGAAGCCTTTGATAAAATACAAAAAATCATATTAATATTCATATTTATGAATATTAATATGATTTTTTGTATTTTATCAAAGCACAAACATTTAAGCATTAAAAGGTTATTTCTGTCCCTATTCAGTCATGTTAGGTACATATCCAGACCTTTAATAAGCCAGGACTTTTTGATTGAAATTGTAATTCCTTCTCTAATTCCACCATAAAATCTGACATTTAAATATTTCTATTACTTTTTTTTTATTAATGAGATCTTCTGCCTTATCTGGATCCATGTAACCAGCCCGGGTGTATGTTATCTGTTTTCCTATCCTGCATCACCGTTGCGTAGTTGTCTGCAGAACTCACGTTAATCGCTCTGTAAGCACTTTATCAAAAACTGCTTGTTCTTTTGGTCTTTTCTCTTTTTTTTCTGCTTTCTTGTTGTTTTGTTGCTCTGGTTTCCAGCCTCTCTTTCACTTTCAGTGAAGTAAACGAAACAGTGCTGACACTCATTAAAAGAGAAAAGAAGGAACATCAAGCGGAGGGAAGTGAGCCACGTCTCTGCTCAACCTGCGGTCATGAAACCGTCATCCAATATGAGACGTGCTTGTTAGCTCCTACTAGAGCATCATCATCATCCCTCCCTCCTGTTCTCTTTTTTCCTCTTCTTCTTCTTCTTTTACAGCTTCTCTCCTACATGAATACAATCAATTATAGATTAAACACTGGTCAACACAGGACGGAAAGCACAGAGAATGTAGCAGTGCATTGTAGCTTGATCATTGATTTATTACTATTAGGATCCGCTTAATATGTTTATGGATTTTTATTACATTTATATTTACAGCATTTGACATTTATTATCATTTGGTGGATCTTTACAAGATGCTCATGCTAAAAAGCATTGTCTTTCCAGCATTGTCTTTATTTTTTCATTCATTCATTCATTCATTCATTCATTCATTCATTCATTCAGAGTTAAGGTGAATCCAAATTTGATCCCAGTAACACACTGGATGCTTCGGTCTTCATTGTTTTCTGCTAACAGACACATACACAGTGCTGAAAGTTGTAAGTATATGATGCAAATAATCATATAGGATAGATGTAAGTAAAGGAATAAATGTTTAATGGACTGTGTGTGTGTGCGTGTGTGTGTGTGTGTGCGTGTGTGTGTGTGTGTGTGTGTGTGTGTGTGTGTGTGGTTTAGTGTTTAGTCTCTGATTGCGTGTGTAAGGTACTTATCTTCCTTTCAGCTCCCGAACTGTTTTGGTTTATCTGGAGATAACACCGAGATGTCACCCCATCTCATCCCTCACTCCTTCCCTCCTCCTCTTTTTTTTTTCCTTTCCCCCTCCTATCCCCTCCATCAGTCTCATTCATAATTGATCTGGAGGGTCTTTTTTCTGCCGACACCATCAGAGTGTGTGGCAATGCACACACTCTCTCCTGTTACTGCATGCCTCTTCCTATAGCAGCAGGAAATGACTATCAATACAGACAGGAAGTAAGCGCAAGCACTGACCCTTAAGTTACATCTTGTACCTTCGAATCCAACACACGCACACACACTTCAGTGACACAAGATGTGTGTGAATGAATGGGGTAAACACCCTGTAATGCTGAAACACACTGAACATTTCAGAGTTTTGAGGTTAGCACTTGCAGACCAGATTAACTTAATAGGTGGAAAAAATAAAATGATTTCAGTGTAGACTGATGCCCTGATTCAAATGACTAATCAGATAATTACTAATCAGTCCATGAACTCCATTTCCCAGCAAACACTGCAGCCTGTTAATATCATCTGAGTGAGTTTTTCCTTCCCACTGTTCTGACTTGCTGATTGGTGAAAAATATTTTTTTTTTAAATTGTAAACTTTATCATTTTTATTCAATTTATTCAAAATGTTTAGAATTCTCTAAAGCTGCTTTGTGACAATGTCCATTGTTAAAAGCACTACTGACCTGATTTGAATTAATACGACATTCTCAGTCACAGAGTTTCTGATTAAATACATATCTGTCCAATCACACACACACACACACACACCATAGACACACACAAAGATATGCTCAGTATTGTCTTTGTGCACCTGATGTTGACCTTAGCCTGTTTGTGACCTTGAACTTGCATCTCCTCTCGGATTTATCTCAATAAAGATGGTTTACCTGCAAACGCAGCCATCTTTGCCCTTGTTACCTAACAATCCGATTTCAGGCTTTTTTTCAGGTTTTTCCGGGTTTTTCTGTGGCGTGTGTCTGTGTGTGTGCTCTGTGTATAATCGTCTCCTCTCATACACTCAGAGTTCAGACAACCAAATATTTTGTAAAACTGTCTTATATGAGACACAACTTTCTGTCGTGTATGAAGACAGAAAATCCAGAAGTTATCACTTATGTCACTTATATCTGATTGTTTTTATGACTGTGGAAAGGATATTATTCATAATCACACTCTCCGGTGTTTATAATTATTTATAATCATGCTCTTTGGTGTCACCCAAATGAGGATGAGGTTCCCTTTTTGAGTCTGGTTCCTTTCAAGGTTTCTTTCTCTTATCATCTAAAGGAGTTTTGCCTTGCCACAGTCACCTCAGGCTTGCTCACTAGGGATGATTTTGTCTAACATTGATCTTGGACTTTTGTACTTTGCTTCTTATGTCCTGTAAAGCTGTTTTTAGATAATGTCTGTTGAATAGAATTGGTGCAGCATGGTAGCTTAGTGGTTAGCACTGTTGCCTCATAGCAAGAAGGTCCTGGGTTTGAAGCTTGGGTTCGAACAGGCAGGGGCTGTTCTGTGTGGAGTTTGCATGTTCTACCTGTGCCTGCATGGGTGTACTGTGGTTTCCTCCCACAGTCCAAAAACATGGTTGTTTGTCTATATGTGGCCCTGCGATGGACTGGGGACCTGTCCAGGGCGTACCCCTGCCTTTTGCCCAATGTGCTCTGGGATAGGTGCAGCAGATCCCCGTGACCCTAATTTGGAATAAAGCGGGTTTAGACAATGGATGGATGAATTGAATTGAATTGAATCGAATCAAAAAGTAACTTCTTACACCTAAAAGCTTTAATTTGTATGGATGAGGTTATTATTTTTTTTCTGCTCAAGGTTTGAAAGCATGTCCCATAGAACTTCCTTTGTTATCTTTATTTCTTCCACAACTTTATTTTGACTCATTCAACTCATCACATGTTCTTCACAATGTAACTGATCGTATCTAAAGAAATGTACAATATGGTCATGTTTAAAAACATCAGCTAAATTCAGTGACATTACTCTATTGAGTGCCACTTTTTCTTCAGAACTGTGTATGAATCTACAGACGCCCTGAATGGTAAGTCAACATGTGATCATCTCTCAAGAAAAGGTTTTATCCACCTCTCCTTTATTTGTTTGCTTGTTTGTTTGTTTGTATGTTTGTTTTTAGCTAGCACTTGCTGTCATTATCCTCTCACCTCCAAGGCTAGGGCTTGAATCCTGGGCAGGAAACCAACCCAGCCACTGAAGGGTTAACTCTCATCGCCTGTCCTGGATAAAATGGGAGGATTGCGTCAGGAAGGGCACCCGGCATAAAACATGTGCCAAAATCAAATATGCAGATCAGATGATTTGCTGTGAGATTCCGAACTGGGAGTAGCCGAAGGACGACAACAACAACAACTTTAAGCTGTCATCATCCACACTGTTTGCTTTAAAGCAGCATGGATTTGTTTTAAGTTTGATGATCATGTTGTGATTGTACAATATATACAGTATTTTATCCAAAGTTTTTTAATAAGGTAGTAATCTTTCAAGTGTATTACTAGCTGGGATTCAAACATTTGCTCTGAAGAAAATTTTGGACTCAATGAGTGACCAGAGGTTTGAGAAAGATCTATAACTTTCCCCCCGCATGACTGGTGGTAATGCAAATGTGCATTAGAGTGTACTCTTTCTCTCACTCACTTGCTCTTTCTCTCTCTCTCTCTCTCTCTCTCTCTCTCTCGCTAGAATAGAGTGTCCTGCTGGATTTCTGTGTTAGGCCAGTGAAGCTGTTATAAGCTAAATGGGCTTCATCCCAGTGGGGGTCGTTAGTGAACAGCATAAATTAAGAGTGTCCTGGGACAGAAATGTGTGTGTGTGTGTGTCTGTGTGTGTGTGTGTGTTGTAGGGTCTGTGGTCTGTGGTGATTACAGGTTTCCAGCGGTTAACGAGTGAGGTGAGGGACTAATATTTATTTACAGCGCTGCATGTCAATGCTGGGGGAGGAGTCTGAAATAAAGAAGACGCAGTACAGCTTTCAGTGACGTGGCATTTAATATACACTATATTGCCAAAAGTATTCGCTCACCTGCCTTGACTCGCATATGAACTTAAGTGACATCCCATTCCTAATCCATAGGGTTCAGTATGACGTCAGTCCACCCTTTGCAGCTATAACAGCTTCAACTCTTCTGGGAAGGCTGTCCACAAGGTTTAGGAGTGTGTTTATGGGAATTTTTGACCATTCTTCCAGAAGCGCATTTGTGAGGTGACACACTGATGTTGGACGAGAAGGCCTGGCTCTCAGTCTCCGCTCTAATTCATCCCAAAGGTCTTCTATCGGGTTGAGGTCAGGACTCTGTGCAGGCCAGTCAAGTTCATCCACACCAGACTCTGTCATCCATGTCTTTATGGACCTTGCTTTGTGCACTGGTGCACAGTCATGTTGGAAGAGGAAGGGGCCAGCTCCAAACTGTTCCCACAAAGTTGGGAGCATGGAATTGTCCAAAATGTCTTGGTATCCTGAAGCAGTCAGAGTTCCTTTCACTGGAACTAAGGGGCCAAGCCCAGCTCCTGAAAAACAACCCCACACCATAATCCCCCCTCCACCAAACTTTACACTTGGCACAATGCAGTCAGACAAGTACCGTTCTCCTGGCAACCGCCAAACCCAGACTCGTCCATCAGATTGCCAGATGGAGAAGCGCGATTCGTCACTCCAGAGAACGCGTCTCCACTGGCGGCGTCCAATGGCGGCGTGCTTTACACCACTGCATCCAACGCTTTGCATTGCACTTGGTGATGTATGGCTTGGATGCAGCTGCTCGGCCATGGAAACCCATTCCATGAAGCTCTCTGCGCACTGTTCTTGAGCTAATCTGAAGGCCACATGAAGTTTGGAGGTCTGTAGCGATTGACTCTGCAGAAAGTCGGCGACCTCTTCGCACTATGCGCCTCAGCATCCGCTGACCCCGCTCCGTCAGTTTACGTGGCCTACCACTTCGTGGCTGAGTTGCTGTCGTTCCCAAACACTTCCACGTTCTTATAATACAGCTGACAGTGGAATATTTAGGAGCGAGGAAATTTCACGACTGGATTTGTTGCACAGGTGGCATCCTATCACAGTTCCACGCTGGAATTCACTGAGCTCCTGAGAGCGACCCATTCTTTCACAAATGTTTGTAAAAACAGTCTGCATGCCTAGGTGCTTGATTTTATACACCTGTGGCCATGGAAGTGATTGGAACACCTGATTCTGATTATTTGGATGGGTGAGCGAATACTTTTGGCAATATAGTGTATATATATATAGATCAGCCACAACTAATATTATGTTGGTCCCCATTTTGCAGCCCTGACCTGTCGAGGCATGGACTAAACTAGATCCCTGAAGGTGTTCTGTGGTATCTGGCACCAAGATGTTAGCAGCAGATCCTTTAAGTCCAGTAAGTTGTGAGGTGAGGCCTCCATGGACGGACTTGTTTGTCCAGCACATCCCACAGATGCTGGATTGGATTGAGATCTGGGGAATTTGGAGGCCAGGTCAACACCTCAACACCTCGTTGTTGTGCTCATCAAACCATTCCTGAACCAGGAATGGAATTTTGCTTTGTGGCACGGCACATTATCCTGCTGAAAGAGGTCACAGCCATCAGGGAATGAAAGGGTGTACATGGTCTGCAACAATGCTTAGGTAGGTGGTACGTGTCAAAGTAACATCCACATGGATGGAAGAACCCAAGGTTTCCCAGCAGAATATTACCCAAAGCATGATACTGCCTCTGCCAGCTTGCCTTCTTCCCATAGTGCATCCTGGTGCCATGCATTTCCCCTGGTAAGAGACTCACACAGACTCTGCCATCTATGTGATGTAAAAGAAAACGTGATTCATCAGACCAGACTACCTTCTTCCATTGCTCCGTGGTCCAGTTCTGATGGTCACGTGCCCATTGCTGGTGCTTTCGCCGGTGCACAGGGGTCAGCATGGGAACCCTGACTGGTCTGCGGCTATGCAGCACCATATACAACAAACTGTGATGCACTGTGTATCCTGACACCTTTCTAGCCAGCATTAACTTCTTCAGCAATGTTGGACTGAACCAGCCTTCGCTCCCCACGTGCATCAAAGTATCAAAATATCTTGCCTTATTTACAATATAATAAATGGTTATTATATTCTTAAAAGTTATGACATTTTACTTATTAATATATTTAAAAATATAATCGTTGACAAATTGCTGTGGTAAAAGAAGAATGAAGAAGGGTGGTCAAAATGTCCACTTATCTGTAGCACCTTTCGTACATTTAATATCAATGTATTTTTTTCTCAAATAGAGTACTGGTAGCTTTGGTTAAAATAGTTTAGTACAGAGTGTTTGAGTGAAAGTTTGTGTAACAGAGTGAAAGATTATGCAACGTAGGTTGATGTTCATATGTTGCCATTTAACGTATAGAAAACTGTCTGAGAGAATGAGCTTATGGAGCCAGCATTTATGATGTTCGAGCCTTTGCTGCAGAGACATGACTGACCCTGCTTCCACAGGTTTTGTTTTACAAGAATATCATTTTCCTGATGGTCAAGCCTCTTTCACTGAAATGGAAAGGACCCTCTGGAAGAGGAAGACTGTCATAGTGGTTCATTTCTCTTCAACAGAGATGGGAATATAGTCCCTTTTAGTTTAGTACTGAAAGTTGTTAGCGCTTCTTATTATTAAGTAAATGGTCATACTGGATGTTTGGTCTCACAGTTTCCTTTCTGTTGACTGGCTCATGTTTAGCCACTGCTCTAGCTAGGTTTTAAGATTTTTTGTCCCCAGCAGTCTTGGTACCTTTGTGATAGTTTAGAATCTAAGTTTCAACTGATCAAGAATGATTTAATCAAATAAAATAAAAATCTGATATACCCAAGCTCTATGCTAGATGTATGTTGTTTTCCTCTTCAGTGTTGCAGAATTCTCTGAAGACAGGTTCCTGGAGTTGCATGTCTTTCACCCATAAACGGCCGGCTATAAAGGTGCTGTGTCAGCACAGGCTGCCCCACAGCGAAAATCAAAATATCAATAACCTCTTATAGCATTAAAGAAAATGCCTAAATCTTACATGCTCTTTTTTTTTTTCCTCGCTGACCCTTTTGCCAATATCACTCAACCACTTTCACTTGGCACTAGCCCCACTGGAGAGTTTTTCACATGTCCATTAGAGATTCCTTCTCCTGGCTTATCTCTTTTACAGCATGATGGTCCACTTATTTGAATATAGTGGATGACAAGACAGATTTGAACACAGCGAAGGATCAGGGATAAGTATGTTTTATGTAGGGCAAGAAGGACAGCTGTGATTACTCCAACAAGACATTGATCATCTCGAAAACCACAATGGGACTGTGCCATTTGGCTCTGTCTTATAAATCATTAGCATAAACTGTGCACAGTGGGGGCTCACTGGTTAAGGATTTGTCCTGATGGGCTCGCGGTTGTTAGTTCAAATCCCAGATTTTGTTGGGGGAATCTGTAAAAAACCTCCACAAGCCCGAAATCAAGCTACAAGGCATGCTTTAGCTGTTACACCACACTGCTGTTGAGTGCTCCAGTCTGATTTGACAAAAGGTTGTGATTCATTCAAGTCACAGGTCAACATTAAAATTAGTCTAATAAAGTCTTATAATAAGCCAATGTTGGCATATAACCAAGAAAACCAGGATCATTGATATGGTAATGTTTTCTGTAAGACGGAAGACGTCTCCAGTGTTTTACAGTCTATCAGTAGCCATGGTACAGAGCAGGACACTTAACTTATGGTATGTGAATGATCATTTAACGTTTATTTAGAGCCACTATTCCATAAGTGATGATGGGAACTAACTTAACTTCAGGGCGAGCATTAATTCTGTTTTACACCAGGCTGCATCACACTATCCCAGTTTTTCTATTTTCCTATTTTCTATTTTCCTATAGCAGCACATTTCTTTTGTATTTTTTGTTCATGTAATTGTATGTAATTCTGCATCACAGACAATGCATGAAAATATCTGACAAATGAAAAACACACATGTATGTTTCAATGTATAGTTGTACGGGTCTTAACACACTGGTGTGTGTGTGTCTGTTTGTGTGTGTGTGTGTGTGTGTGTGTTCCACTATCCAGTGCATTGGTGTTACAGGATGAAACCAGTTCATGGAACACATACAGTGACCAGGAGACTGTCAAATGCACTGAGGACCAAAACAACACATATATACAATACATACATTTAATTTATTTAATTATATACTTGTGCAAAACAGTGAAGAGAGACCTGGGCTTTGAGTCACGTCAGTTAAAGAGAGACAGAGTGGGTGATGCAGGGGGACTGGTTGTGAAGCTGAATGATTGCTTGGTGAGAATTATTATTGATGACTCAGACAGTGTGAATTATTAACGAGAGAGGAAAAGCATCTGAATGTGTCTTTGACATTGGATACTGGCAGGAATCGATTGGAGAGGCCAGGAGAGCAGAGGAAAGGATGGACAGAGTAGAAGAGGTGGGTAAATCCTGAACCAAACAATATGAAAAGAGTGGGGGGAAAAAAGTGGAAGTGGCTTTAAAGCACAAAAAACTTAAAGGTGAATGTACATGACAGCAAAGCGAGCAATTAACCTTTAAAGCTATTGTTAGCCTCCAGCTGAATGAACAGAGAGGAATTGTTGATGAAATTGGATACTTTTACTCTTTCTCCTATACCACCCCATGACCCTCGGCCCTTAAATGGCATGTACTGCATTTTTCTTGATCGATACCGAGTTAATACCACACCAACAAACTGGAGATATGCTTTTTGCATACACTTTCCTGTGTTATATCAACCTCTCCAGCAGAGCCGCACAATGAACGATAATTTCAACATGTTTCAGTGTACTGATAAATGAACAAAACATTTTCTTTAATCAATAGTCTAGTTACAAATGTGTGGAAAATGTTGTAGAAGGTAAAATATAGTGAATTTGTGAATTAAGCTCTACATCCATACCATAAAACCATTGGTAAAGTGTAGCAACTGAAATGAACCGGAAGTAATTTGACTGTATTGCTATTGATAAATCTCTGTCTCATCTTGAGACATTGATTGTTAGGGTAAAAATGGATAAATTCACTCTTCCTTTTCACATTTATGGATGAAATTCATGCCCTTAGATGTCCATCATCGCTACAAAGACATGTATTGAAATTCTTATCTTATCTTAATTCCACATATTACAAATAAAGATAAAAATATATAGAGAGATTTTTAGAATGCCTTTAATATTGTTCTGAAAACTTTAACAGCATTCGAAATGACTGTGAAAATCCTCTCTGACAAATTATTATTAAATAAATAAAAAAATAATAATATCATGCTAAACTCTGATTGGTCAGAAGGGGACAGTTTTCTATAACACCAGTTGTGCCATCGATAATGAATTTAAATGAATGCACTTATTATAATAAGAATATTCTTGTTTCTTTACACAGGGACACGTATCTTGGACTGTTCACATAACCTAAGGCTAATAATAAACTGATTCTTAATAATAATAAATTAAAATAAATAGTAATAAATTAAGAAAGGAACATGGTTATTTTACACAGAAAAGTATATAATTGTTGATATAGTGAAGCTTTGTGTAAGGAGAGACTTATTTACTTACTATGTAAGGAGTACTTATATAATAGTTATACTCATTATTTACTTATTATTATTTACACACATTATGTTAAGTAGTCTCGAGTGTCAGCATTTTGGATCAGTCAGTCACATATCAGCTCATTTTTTGAGAGCCTTAAGAGCACAGATAACTTTATTATTTCCAATTTCGTTGGTAACATGACATCTTTTCTTGTTTCTCAGACGTTCTACAGCGTGAAAACTAGCTATAAAGTAAGACACATCATTCTTTAATAAATTGAAAAATTGACAAAGTGGCATCGAACATCATGGCCTATCATATTTTATTCCTTATACTTAATATATACTTTTACTGATTCAACACCAAACACAACATGTAGATAAATGTCATGTAGGTATCATGAGGAAAAGAAAAGAAAAAAGCATACCCATTATTTAATGTAGATCAGAAGGCAAATACTCCTATACTGTCTATCTCGTCTTTTCTGCGTTCTCTCTTTTATTTACGGGGTTCAAAATGAAGCTTATGAATGCTGACAATGTTGCAAGACATAACACTGCTTTCTACACTCCGGAAATGGCAGCCAACGACTGTCACTCTCCTTACTAAGATGCTGCTCAGTGTGTGTGTGTGTGTGTGTTTTGCACCAGCATGTATGGGTGTATTTGTCTGCATCTATTTCTCATTGCCCAGGTCTGCGTGTCTCTTCAGCCTGAGGTCCAGGTGCTGATCTGTCCTGCAGGTCAGCAGGTCAACACAGAGAGACAGATCCTCTGGGACAGACTGCCATGGCCACTCAACCACTCTGCTTCCTCTGTCCATCCTTGCCCTCTCTCTCATGCGTCCAGTCTATCCTGTGCCTGAGGACTGCTGTCATGTGCCGTGACACTAAGAGGGGACAGCTATCGTCTCTAATCACCTTTCATCAGCTCTCATTGCTGCTGCCACGGGCTGACAGGCTGATGGAGCGAAGCCGTCTCTTCGCATTATTCGTTAAAGGAAACTGATGCTCTTCTAACATTCGGAGGCTGTATGGAAACCTCAATCTGAGCATTTTTTCTCAGTTTTTCTACATTGCTGCAGGCAAACATGGCCAAAATTCATTTCACTGGGTTTGTAACCTTATGTAATTACGATGCTATAAAACAAAGATGCATGGGAAAAGCCTTTGCTTTTTTCTTTTTACCTTAACCCTGTCTCTGTCACATTAACTGAAGGAGGTTCTGGACTGTCTGTAAGTAGCTATATAACACTTGTAATAGAGCCTCTCTACTTTCAGCAGCTGTCCGCCAACATGCCTATAAAACTAGTCCAGTGACAAGTTAGACTATGACATCCTCCACCCCACACCACACACACACACACACACACACTCACACACACACACACTCCACGGTGTGCACGCAGGGCCAGCAAGGTTAATCGTCTGTCTGTCTTTATGGCACATTACTGCACCAGACACTCTGTTAACAGTGAGGTGGGGGGTCAGTCGTACATGTCTCTTTACGTTATAGCCCCGGGGTGACAGAGAGACAAACACACACTCTCACACACACTATTAGAGTTGAATTTGTACCCTTTTGTGATGAGGAATCACCCACAAGCAATCAGGAGACACCCTCAGTTCACCTCCGATCATTCAGTGTGTGTGTGTGTGTGTGTGTGTGTGTGTGTGTGTGTGTGAAAAGTTATTTAAATTAGATGAATTATGAAATCAGTGTGAGGTAGAAACCTTGTACATCCAAAAATGGCACTTCTTTGGAAGTAATTATGGAACATGGGTGAGATTTTCTCTCTTATTTAAATATTTTAAGTAAAACCTTACATCAGTGTACACCTGTAGCAGAGGATATCTGAAGTACAGTCCATTTAGCTAACAAGGAACCCTTAAAAAAACATCATTTCTAAGACTAGATAGTAGATAGTATTATTATGTGACTTATACCACTGCACTGTTTCATTCTGGATCCTGATTGGTCAGATGGTCAGATTCATTCTCTAGAACAGCAGCTCTAATGGGTTTATTTATTGTGTTCATTTTAATATGTTAGCCTTTCTACAGTCACAGTTTACACATGGACTTGTATGGTGGACACGCTACATAAACTGATTAAAAATGTATAATTGTTGATGTTAAAGGCCAGCTATTACGACAAGCTGTAATATTTTTTTATATTGTTAACTTCAAGAGAGAGAGAAAAAAAAACGAGGCTTATGAGGGAAGGACTGTTCATCGCTGTTGTAGCATAAGCGATAACTATTCCATAACATTAAACACAATTCAAAATGAATAGAAAGTATTACTTTTATCCCAATGCATGTCTTTGAACTGCGGGAGAAAACAAAGTACCCAAAGCAAATGGAGAACATCCAAACTCCACACACACACACACACGGAAAGGAGAAGGAAATCAAACCCACAACCAACTCAGCCAATTTGTCCATTATTATTATTATTATTATTATTATTATTATTATTATTATTATTATTATTATTATTATTATTATTATTATTATTATTATTATTATCATTATAAGCAGCAGCAGTATTTGTCATCTGTCCTAATACAAAGAATGGGAAAGACACTAAAGACTGAATTTGTACTGACCTGTAGGTAGATGCCACTTGATATGCAAGTAACCTGAGAGGCAAAGTGGGAAAAAGAGAGAGTCAAGGAAAGAATGACTGGGACAAATACGGCTTGTCTGCCTTTGGCCCTTGACCCATAACTGCCCCCTCTCAGGAAGTGTCAATCCAAGACAATATTGAATGTGTCGTTAAGCAAGGAAGACTGTCTCCATCAACACTGAACACCCAGGGGGACAAAAAAAAGCAGTGAAAGAGAATTTGACTCTGTGTGTGTGTGTGTGTGTGTGTGTGTGTGTGTGTGTATGGGTGTGGGTGAGAGACAGAGAGAGAGAGAGAGAGAGAGAGAGGGGGGCAAAAGGAGAGATGCAAGGCAACGCATTTCACCATCTTGTTTAAGAATAGGTGACCATTCATCCCTATTTATCTTCGGCAGCTACATTTGATCTTGTCATTGTCTCTGATGGTACTGACCTCTGTTTGATTAAAAAACCCTCATTAAGTCAGTAACGGATGGCTCTTCGTTTAGAGGAACTTTGCATATGCATCATTTGCCCTGTTTATGATGCATAAAGGCGGAGCTCCCTCCCCTCCCACCCTAAAGGCAGCAATATGGCCCCGCCCTCGACCATAAAACCAAGGTTAATCCCCATTCTGTCATCTTCACTCCCCATCCATCACCATGGAAATGTTACTGCTGCAATGGGCCACTCCATTCTGCCAGGGATGTGGAGTGGGATGTTAGAGAGGCGTCGCACCATTGTCTCCCCAAGCAGCCATAAAGGGCATTTAAGGAGCCTGAGCAAAAGCTACGATCAGTGTGAGTGTCAGATACGCTATGAGGTATGATCAGTAGACTGATGTGACATATCACAGTGATCTAAGGCTCATTCAGGAATTGGCATATGATGCCATTAAGAAGAAGATATGTGATGTCAATTGATTTCTATGAAGTAAAAATGGTCTTCATACAAGCTTTATAAAGGTCTTGCTTACATCTCCTGGGCGAGATGCACAATCTCTACTTATTCCTCTTGCTCCCATGTGTCTTCCCTCCTTCAGCTGTTTTTTCTCTCATGCTCTCTCTGTCAGCCGGACCGGCTGTATCGACTAGCCATCAAATCTCCCATCTTTGCTGCAGGCCATTTCTTCCTGTCTCAGCACTCTCCACCTCCCCCTCCATTATACCTCATAATCTCATCTGAAAAGGCAAATGACCCTCTGAGAGACAGAGAGCAAGAGGAAAAGAGAGGGAGAGGGAGGGGGGGGGCTCATGGCAGGAGAGAGATGTTGCTTGTCCTCATAAGAAAATAAATTCGGGATTAAAAAAGAAAAGGTCCAAAGAAAATTCAGATGGAAAGAATATCCTAGAGAGATAAAGTGAGAGGAAAGGGAAAGGTGAAAGCAAAGAAAATCAGCACAGTGAGGAAAAAGTTCAGGGGACCCAGGTACTATGAGTGTGGAAAAGGACGGAAAGGTATGAAAAGAGAGGAATACAGAAGGTGAGTGTGTGCAAATGGGTGTGAATAGACCATGATATTATGTAGGAAATGCATTATTTTTTGGAAACCTCACATAACCTTATTTCATGCATTTAAACATGAGAAAATACATAAACTTAAAATAACCCTATTTCATGTTTATTTGACCTCTTATTGACTGTGACTACACTTTATGATAATGTTGCATAGATGTAAAAAAAAAAAAAAGAAAAGAAAAATGGTATGAATTAAAGCAGGGGTTAGAGAGTTGCTATGTGGGTTATGTACTAAATAAAAGTACTAGATTCAGGTTGTGTACTAGATAGGCTTCACAGCAAGGGCTTTTATTGTGCTAATATCACTAACCAGATTCATTCATTCATTCTTCAGTAAATACTTTATCCTGGTCAGGGTTATGGTGGATCCAAAGCCAGGAACATTGGGCACAAAGTGGCTATACATAATTTCACTATATCTGGAGCTGTATTTAGATTTAAAATCAGATTCAGATGGCCTAAACTGGAAGAAATTGATAACACTAAAAAAGAAAAAGACTCAGAGGTAGAAAAAATATCCCTGATTCCTGTTTGGATTGTCAACCAGATGCCCTGAGTTTTCTAAGAAAGAAGGAAGGAAGGAAGCACAAATTCTATTCATATATGTTTTCGTATTGGTTTAGAATGTACTCATATTCAGTTATATCCCTAACACCCTGTATGCTACTCCTAACAAATTTCTTTTCCAGTCCTGCAGATTTTAGGCTGTATTTATCTGTATTTTTAATTTTTTTTTGTTCAAATGAAATCCTTTTAAAAATCCAAAATCTATCTGACACCATCTAACAGACAATACATTTGTTTATTCACAGTCAGATCTTACAGTGCAGATGTCCTGGTAGTCATACAAACTGGCATCTAATGTCAATACAGACTTGTCCCCAGTGTCTTGGGTAGGAACCTCAGACTTCTTTTTCCCAGTTGGAACTGGAGATGGAAAGTCCTCCAGGTAAGTATTTTTACATTTTACGGTGGTCATAAATCAGAAGCTCATCATATTCCTATGTAAAATATATGACTGCCAGCACTGTAGCATATACCATCTTAATTGATCCTGCACACTTATGCCAAACCCTGGATGGCTTGATGGGATTGTAAATGCACTACTTTTAGACACAAAATCATCGGTAGTTACACCTCTCTCTCTCTCTCTCTCTCTCTCTCTCTCTCTCGCTCTCTCCACTATTTGTAGCTAGATATGTACATGTTTGCATATGTTCATTCAGGAATGCCTGACTGCACTTATTCTAATGCATGAGCCCAAACACGCTCTACAAAACACATATTGTTCAGTGTCCACTACATTTATCCGAACTGCATGTTTCAAGCATGTCATCGATGTTATGAGACCAGCTGTGCTTCTTACGCCAACAATATTTTTTATTTAACAAAAAGAAATCAACGTGAACAGTCTGCCATTACATTTCACACATGCCAAGGAGACACTGCAAATATTTTTTGTTGAAGCCAGGAACACTTAAACCTTGCTCAAATAAATTAATTGCATGTTAATGTAAACAGATCACAATGCTGCTGTCTTTCTTGTTCCAATGAAGCTCTGCTTTAAAAACGTCTGGAATGTATAGCCACAGCTCATTTATGTGGATGTGTATAGTATGCATTCTTCATAAGCAGAATGAAGAATATGTGAAAAACTGAAGAACGTTTTCTGTGAGATGTTCATTTAGCATTTTTGGAAGGTCTCCAGTGTCATAACTTTGTAAAAATTCATATTCAACACTATGACTTAATGCTATAACCTCCTGCCCTACGTAGCTATAGTCCAACACCAAAGAACCAAACTGCAGATGTCAAATATTTCTCATCAGTGTTTGTGTTGAGGGGAAAAATCGTTGTAACTTTTCCCCCAGATGCATGTTTGTCTACACACTGCTAGTCCACTTGAGAGTAAACTATTTGAACAACACTGTAATTAACATGAACCAAATTACACACACACACATATACACACGCACACACACACACATTGGCCTCCAGGCACTTGCCTGCTGTTTAACAGCCCACTTGAGATTCCGTCACTTCAATATCACAGTAATTAATCCATCAAGCAGAGACACAGTGGGATGATCAAGTGGAATCAAAGATTGTCTTAAACTTTGACCCCTGCACCTCAGACGCCATTGACAAGAAGGTGGCGTGCCTGAGTAAACCTCCCTCCTCCATCTCTGCTCCTCTTTCACTCTCTTCATCTCTCTCTTCCGATTGCTGCCTGTGACACTCTGATCAATTCCCCATCAAATCCTAATGCAGCGGTTTAACTCAAGTGTGGCATCTTAATTAGGGCGATAACTGCGCACTGTCAGGGTCATTGACTATGCCTGCCGTCGACCAATGACTCTCATCGACAGGCTGCCAACCGCCAAAGCATGAGCGGGACGATGCAGCAGGGAGGGGTGCTGGTAGGAGACAAGATGGGAGACAAGAAGACACAAGACACAAAGAGATAGATCAGGAACACAGCAGCAATGAATAAAAGAGACTAAAAGGAAAACAGAGAAAAATGTGTGTGCGGGTGTTGCTGATTAATTAATGAACAAGATGAGATGATATCTGAATCCCTAAATTCTTTCACAGTCGTTAAAGTTTCTTCTGAAGCAGCGTCTGAAACACAAAAGTTCCTGCAACGTGTCTGAGACTGATTCAGTAGGAATGTTATAATAATGCAAACCAATATTCTGGACATCTGAAAGCGAGACAGTTAAGCAAGAGCAGTGAGAGTTCATTTAGACCTCTATTCGAAAGTGTTACAAACAGCTCCATATCTTTATCCTGCTCTCATTAAATGAAATGAATATAATTTCCAGACAATATGTTTAATAATGGGAAAATTACGAAAACATCCACGAGGCTTGGTCCTATTGTTTCAGATGGAAAAGAAGAAGCAGTACAGTGCACTGAAGTAAAATAGAGTTGCTTTTGAATAGAATTCTAAAAGCAACATCTTATAATTCTGCTCTCGAGGGCAGAAGTCGCTTCTTTTGTCTGGAATGATCAACCTGTGTACATCGGTCACAGCTTCTGTGAGAGAAATAGATCCTGTACAGAATGGAGAGAGAGAGAAGTGGGAGGGAAGGGAGATCCCAGATCCCTTTGCTGTTTTCTAACAAATGTAGGAAAGTGAAGCATTCATGGTATATGTCTATCTTTCTGCCATCCATCATAGATCCAAGGATCAGGACAGGAAGCTTTCTTTTTTTTTTTTTTTCTTCATCTTTTTTCATGTCACCCAGCAATGTGCCAAACACAGCCTCGTGTAAGTGTGATGGAGAGAGAAAGATATTTCCCTTTTTTATGTGACAAATAAAGAAATCAATAAATCATTGTGAACTTTGACAGGTGGTGGCAAGGCAGCCCATTTGTCATTGAGTATTTATGAAGTTGTCGCCGGTCCCATCGCCCTCCCCCTTACGCTAAAATATTTACACATGTGCATGTGCAGAGAGCACTGGACTACCAGGAGGCACTGAGGCAGAGAGAGAGAGAGAGAGAGAGAGAGAGAGAGAGGGAGAGAGAGAGAGAGAGCGAAGGTGGGGGTTAGTTGCCAAGCATGCCAAACAGCCTGAGGCTTTTTCCTCTAGGGCTCCTAACACACATTACCCACTTCACACAACATGGGCCACAGAGCAGCGCTTGTCTCTGCAGTGTATTAGAGGCGATATAGTTTTCAGATCCCCTCGCTCTCTTTATTTGTCTCTAGGGAAGAGGAGAAAAATCACCTAGTCAAGAGCGTCAAATGGAATTCTTGGCGGGATATAATGTCCACAGGTCTGTCTTGAACTTTTTAGCTTTTAGTCAATAAAGAAAAAGCTAAACCCTCCTTTCAGCCACCCTCCCTTATTAGTACAGATTATTTTTTTAAGGCTAAAATTAAATTCTGAAAAAAGTTATTTAAAAGGAAATTAAATAATAATAATAATAATAATAATAATAATAATAATAATAATAATAATAATAAATAAATAAATAAATAAATAAATAAAAACAAGTATTTTAAATTTCCTGTGCTAACCAATGTATTATAAATCTGTATGATTTTTTTAATCAGAAGTTAGGGACTTGGGCTACTGATCAGAAGGTTATGAGTTCAAATCCTAATACTGTCAAGCTGCTGCTGTTGGAATGTGTGTATGACTTGTATGATAAGTCTGTAGGTTATTTCTATAAAGATTTAATAATTTCAGTCTGGTAAAGAAGTAAACCTTTAGAATAATTTGGGAGTTTTTGTCAGTTTTCTACACTGTATGTAAATCTAGATACTAAATTTCTATAGCAGTTAAGGTGGTGGTAATTAATATAGGCTTAAATGTAACCTCTCATCAGATCCTGGCTTTCCACCCCCCCAATTCTCATACCTATATATTTTTTCTACCATTTTTGTTGTAATTACTGAATAAATGCATTTACTGTACAGTATGGTCTAAGATGTTTAACTGAATAATAAAGGAGGGGTTATTTCATAAGCAAATGCGTGTAAAATCTGGCAAAATTTTTACAGAAACTATATCGTAAGATGCTGAAATATGTTATGGGAAGTTGCTGAGAAACACAAAAGTCTAACTACCACAAAAATATCCTCGCACAACAAACCCCCTCCATGATCTGTTGGCGAACTCAGCCCAGGAACTCTATGAAGACTTTTTTTATGCACAACAAAGATCTGCAACCTTGGAAGCATGCGATGTGTGGATGTAGGTGCAAGCCGCTGACAAGGAGGAGCATTCAAAGACATGGCAGTTACAAAAAAAAAAGAGGGATAGAAAAGATGTCTTAGACAACAAAAGAGAAGCTGGGTAAACAAACTGGAGAAAAGAGAGCGAGAGAGAGAGAGAGAGAGAGAGGAAGAGAGGGCTGGGGGGGCAATGCTGAGATTTAAACCCATTCTGTCTATGGCTCCACTGGGTAATGAGCTGACTAAGCAGAGACACACAGGGGAGAGAGAGAGAGAGAGAGAGAGAGAGAGAGAGAGAGTGAGAGAGAGAGAGAGAGAGAGTGAGAGAGAGAGAGAGAGAGAGAGAGAATTACAATCAGAATTTCCTCCTTATATCTTATTATGAACTATACTAAAAAAAAATGCATCCTTTTAATTCAACAAATAGCCACTTTCTGCACAAAGGCTAATCTCTCTGGTGATTTTGGCTACTAAACATTTTACAAACAAACTTTTGGGGATTTTTTATACCTCTCCCCTTATGCCACATTCATTAAAGCACCCATGTTCATTACATTTCTATTTATCTGTCCATCATTACACTTCTGCTGTCACCATTGATTATACCTTATCCTGTTCCCTCCTTCAATCTGGTCTGTGCTCTTGTCCTCTTCACACTATCCTCCTCATCCCTCATATCAGTTTCACAGTAGTGTGTCGTTCCACATTACTCTATTGACCCCATGACCCCTTCCTCTATCCTGACCCTTATCTCTCGCTACGATTCCTCCCCCTAATGCCAGCTTTCGGACCACTTAGTTCACTTTTAAAAAATACACAAACCCTCTAAAAGAGTCAGGCAACAGAACAGCAAAAGTGCTATAAATCTTTGAAAGAGAACTATTTCTTAAGTGTAGCCCTTGCAAAATTCTTGTAAAATCATTAAACCTAAATGGTGTGCATTAATCTTTTTAAAAGAGCCTTGACAAAAGTAGTCAGAATTGCTTGTAGCCTTACTTAATTCCCCCCTTAATCCCTTATAAACCTTGGGGTAAATGATTTATACTTTATTCCGATGGTCAGAACTGGGTTTTCATGTTTTTAACTCTCGTTTTTATATTATATTGTATTATATTATTTTATGCACTCAGGTAACTTTGCTTTCCCAATACCATGCATTACCTTTGTCATGTAATTGCCATCTAAAAAATAATAATTAAAATAATAATAATAATTATTATTATTATTGGTTTTTAGATGAGACCACTGTTATTAACGTAAATACGGCTACATCTCAAACCCCACTGTATTGTGGAGCACTATTTTTCATGCTGTTTAGTGTGGTGGTTTGCGCTTTGGGACGTCTCCATAGTGACAGCTGTCATCACTGGCGCGCGCTCGGGTACCAGTACTACTTTGCGCGCGTCCTTGGCGCGAGGCTGGAAGAGACCAAGGAAAAGAGAAGAAAAACAGAGAGGGTTAATTATTGATGGTGAATTTTAGAAAATGGCAACATTAACTGTTTGCTTGTTTGTTTGTTTGTTTGTTGGTATCCTGTTCGATTACAGGAAGGCGTTTAACATTGAGAAATGAAGCGACATGACATCTGTGCGCGTGATCTGTCCGATTATTGATGTATGTTCTGTTTAGCTGTGCTAAACTTAGTATTGGGGACGAGTCCAACTGCTGGAAGAAATTTAAAAGTAAAATAAAGATAAAATATGACGCAATGATAGTGATTCTTGGAAACGACCGAGTGATATGTATTGAAATAAGCCAGTGACCTTTGCGTTATGTGTCGTGATGAGCGGCAGCTCCGTTAGTTTGACTACAGCGCCGACTTCTGACCACAACTGAGCACTGCAGCACAGCGTGTACTGCTGCGGAGACACAGCCTTCATCCAAATGTTTTCCCTACTCTAACACACGATTCAATTCATCACATATTATTATTAATATTATTATTATTATTAGTAGTAGTAGTAGTAGTAGTAGTAGTAGTAATAATAATAATAATAATATTAAGAAAAAGAAGAAGAAGAGGAGGAGGAAGAAGAAGAATAATTAATGATGATGATGATGATGATGATATCATGAACAATAATGTTGCTTTTGCAGTGCATAACATTTTGCAGCTGCAGGTCAGATCATCATAATTATAATAATATAATATAATATAATATAATATAATATAATATAATATAATATAATATAATATAATATAATATAATATAATATAATATAATAATGGCCTTTGTGTTTTTGTTTTTGCTTTTACTTTGCTTGTTTGTTTTTTTTACTATGGTTAAATAAATAAATAAATAAATAAATAAATAAACTGTTGAGAGAAGTCAGACAAGAGTGACCAGACTGGTTTGAGCTGAATTAAAGGCTTTTCAAATAAATTCTCTTAACAACTGTTAAGATTAATAGTCAGGAATCAATAGCTATAGTGAGCGAAAACTAAACAAAACAGGAGAGCTGAAGATTAACTAGTGAGCAAGTGGTAACTTTGCAGGAAAAAATAAATTACCTGGCATTTTAGTTCTTGAGAAAAATAATGAAAATATACAGTCAATAGTTGCAGTAATGAAAATAAATTTAAAAAATCATTTATGCTTACAGTAGCTGTTAATTATTTGCATAAACAAAGGAATATTTAAGGAAATATATAATTAAAATAAATATATTATTTAATTTGATTGATTTATTATTTTCCTACAATTATTGTTTGATATTAAACACAATTTTTGATGCACATAAAGATGCATTTTTTGAAAAAGCAATGCACTGTGTACAGTTAGGATTAATAGCATCTGTGGAAAAAGGTCTTTTTCTTTAAATATTATTAATAAGCCTGATTAATGTGTTAAATATGGTGGTTGTATCTGTATTATAATGGACACCTTTAATATGCCATTATTGATTATTAATGATTATTACTATTAGTCACATGACCTCTCGCAAAAGATGTACACATATATAGAGAATCTTTTTGTATATAAAAATACAAAAAAATAACAAAACAAATAGGGAGGAGGCTGTCGAGTCAAATCTCGAGTCTGTATGCTCTATAGCAAAGTAATCTCTATTGTTGGATTTCATTTGTAAGTCACTATGCACTGTAGCACTCTCCTGTATCTCAGTGTTAGTCTGTGGACTGGCAAATATCAACAGGACTACCCAGCATATGTCCTGTGATATTGTCTGATATTGCACCTATAAATGATTCAATAAAAATGGAGTCCAGAGAGAAACACACGTACGGATGTGTACACACTTCCTAGCTGTATTCCCACTACTGATCAGAAGATAAAAGTGAAACTGCACTATTCATGCACTTTTTATGTGAATCATCTGTTAAAACTCTGGGATCCACAGCTCTGAGGCACGCTGCCCTCTTTTCTGACCGAGAGTGGGGTAAAGCCTGTGTGATATCAATCTGCTGAGCAGGAAAGCTTATTGAAGCTTCTTAATTAGCATTATTAATAGTTTATTAACACTATGTGGCACTGCTGTAGCTCGTAGTATTGTAACCTTTTTTTTTTTATTTGTTTGTTTGATTGTTTGTGTGCTTGTGTTATTTATTCCTGGGACTGGACAGCATTACCTCTAAATTATGAAGCAGTCCTCTTTCTCTTCCTCAGAGAAAAATAACATCTGTCTAGCAAATGGAAAGCTTAGTGAGTCTGTATAATTTATGGTAAAAGCCTCCAGAGTATGGCATAAAATATATATGCAGAAAGACTAACAAAGAGAGCAAGAGAATGGGGCCAAGGTTACGGGCGCATGCAGAAATAAAGAGATCAACAAAAGTTGTGGACATCTAAAATGCACATATCCAGGATTTCGAGGCTGTCTTTGTCTTTTGTGTCTGTGTAGTTAAAAAATATACTCACTCACTGTGGAAGCAACTGTTTTAAATTGATGGTGTCATCCTGTCTAGTATAATTATTATAGTACAGTTAATAAATAGTATAATTTTTATTTCATATCCAAGCAAGTTTACAATCGAAATGTCTTAAATTTGTAGCTGTACAAGAACAACCATACAACTGGTTCTTTGTGCTCCATAGGCATTTCTACTGTTTATTTATTTATTCATTCATTTGCATACATACACTGATCAGGCATAATATTATGACCACCTGTCTAATATTGGGTCCGCCTTTTGCTGCCAAAACAGCCCTGACCCATCATGCACTGTGTATTCTGACACCTTTCTATCAGAACCAGCATTAACTTCTTCAGCAGTTTGAGCAGCAGTAGCTCGTCTGTTGGATCGGATCACACGGGTCAGTCTTCACTCCCCACGTGCATCAATGATCCTTGGCCGCCCATGACCCTGTTGCCGGTTCACCACTGTTCCTTCCTTGGACCACTTTTGATAGACACTGACCACTGCAGACCGGGAACACCCCACAAGAGCTGCAGTTTTGGAGATGCTCTGATCCAGTGGTCAAGCCATCACATTTTGGTCCTTGTCAAACTCACTCAAATCCTTACACTTGCCCATTTTTCCTGCTTTTAATACATCAACTTTGAGGACAAAATGTTCACTTGCTTTTGCTGGAGATATACACTCACTGTCCACTTTATTAGGAACATCTGCACATTTATGCAGTTATCCAATCAGGTGACAGCAGCAACAATGCATAAAATCATGAAAATACAGGTCAAGAGATTCAGTTAATGTTTGAATCACACATCAGTATAAAGAAAAAAGTGTGATCTCTGATAGTGACTGGAGTATGGATGTTAGGGGCAGAAGGGCTGGTTCGAGTAACTCATAAACTACTGATCTCTTGGGAATTTCAGACACAACGGTTTCTTCAGTGAGTGAGCGACGCTTCTGCGTCTTGTTCATAAGCTTCCAGGAAGGATTTAGTCATTCAAATAATTGCATTGCACTTTGCTTTGAGCTGGAATCTGACTTCTACAGTGACTCATATAGTTTGCTTTTGGAGTGTATTAATTTGGTTTACTCTTATTGTCCTGAGGTTTGGGCTGGTCCTGATACTGTATAATGGTGTGTGTTAGTTTAGTGTTTATGGGTAATTATAATGAACACTTTCTTCACTCAGTTGTTTAATTAGTCGCCCGTCGACTAATTGCAAGATATTTTCATGTACCAAATATATCACAACATTTTATTCATTGCTTGTCTTCTCAGCAGCTCTTTGGTAATGTAAAGAAGCAACAGAATAAATACTTTACAACAATGGCATACAATAAGAAAATGTTGAAAAGAAACTTACAATCATACACTCTTACTTGTTTCATCAACCAAATTGAAGATTTCTCCATGGCTGATTTACTTCTGCATTCATTCATCCATTTTCTGTAGCGTCTAGCGACCCTAGATCCTATCCCAGGAGACTCAGGGCACAAGGTGAGGAACACTTCACATGTGACAGCCGTGGCAGTGCACAATAACATAAACATGTACTGCTGTAAAGAAAATTAATCTCATGGAATGAAAAAGATGCCTCACAACCAGAAATATGTCAGTTAAGGACCGATGTTATGTACGGCCCTGTGATGGACTGGCGACCTGTCCAGGGTGTACCCCTGCCTTTCACCCTATGTGCGCTGGGATAGGCTCCAGCAGACCCCCGTGACCCTAATTAGGAATAAGCAGGTATAGACAATGGATGGATGGATGGAAGTTATGTACAGTTTTCTGTAATAGTAAAACAAAATTTAGTCCAGTGGAACTGAAAATAAACACTATTCATTTATATATACAAATAAATGTAAATTACAGTGTCTGAACTGTCAGATGTATCAGAAGTCATGTTACTGTGAATGGATCTCCCGGGACTAATATTTTGTCACTACCCACAACAGCCACTAGAGAGTGCCATCATATTGTGCACGAAATACTGTACAGTCTGGGGCCATATTAGCACAAACATAGCATAGCATCCAATTTCCCTATAAAGTTTGAAAATCTGAAATGGAAAAATATACATACTGTATATATAATATATGGAAGAACAGTCCTTGGTGTAAAAACATCAAAGTTGTAAATACTTAAAGGACTGACCTGAACTTTATTGATCACAACTGGAATTTTATTTCCCTTCTTTTTTCCAGTCTGATCATATGATTATTATTAGTCAATTCCGATCCATTAAACTAACCAGCTTTCCCTCTTACACCACACTGTTCAACCTTTACAAAGTGCAATGTTTACAGTTGTTCATATCTCTATATTTACTATTTATTACCAATTAATATCTCATTGAAAGAAATTAGTCATTGTTTATATATACACATGTTATTTATACATATATTTATAAAATAGCTTATATGAGAGGGTAAAAATTGTGCAATTTGCGGCAAGGAGCAATGGCTTAGATACTCATAAGAGAAGTTTAGTAGCGCTTAGCATCATTAGTAACAGGCCAACATTCCTGTTCCAGGCTTCACTCCTGTTACAGAACCTTCCAGGGCAACAGTGGACATCCGCCAATGTGGAATTTTGAAAATTTGCATCACAGAAACCTTTAGAGGCACATCCCTTGATTGTTAGGTTTGCCAAGGTTAAAACTGAGGAAAGAAAAATATTATTATAGTTGGTTAGTACCTTCCAGAGATGGATATGATACAAAAGCTGATCATTTACTTTCATCATTTTGGAATAAGACATTCATCGGAATGGTAAAAATGTCACACCCGCATCATCCAATCAGCATGTGCTTTTTACTCTTTCATTCCTGGTAGTCAATTTATGAATCTTTCCTGAACATTACAGTGTCTAAATGATTTTTATATTTGCATAGAGTTGTGCTTTTATTCCTCACATGTACATTACAGAACAGTGAAATTCTTTCTTCACATATCCCAGTTTTGGAAGTTGGGGTCAGCGCACAGGGTCAGCTATGATACAGCATCCCTGGAGCGGTGAGGGTTAAAGGCCTTGCTTAAGGACCCAACAGTGGCTGTCAGGAACAGCTGGACAGTTCCCTCCCAGACCTGGAGTCCTGGAATCTCAGAAGCCTGCTTCTTTGTGTGTATTTCGTGCCACGCCTTCCCCATTCTTTAATTCCCGCCGTGTCACCTGTTCCCCATTCGTCCTAATGTTGTGCCCTATAAATAGGGATCCTTGTGTACCTGTCGTCGTCAGTCACTGTTGAATGTTCTGTGTTTCATATTCTAGAGTCATGTCCAAGTTCACGTTCACGGTTTTGTTTATGTTTCAGTTTAGTTAGTGCCATTTAGTGCCATTGTGATTAGGTTAGTCTTCCCCATGTCTTTTGTCTCACATTTATGTAAATAAAGCAGAGCTTCTGTGAATCCCACGTATGAGTCTATCTCCATGGTGTACTACAGAGGTCTGGGTGCAAGCCCCTCACAGGGCAGGGGTGCTGGATGTGACAATGGCAGCTTGGTGGTTCTGGGGCTTGAACTCCAATCAACAACCCAGAGCCTTAATTACTTGAGCCACCATTGCCCATGCTCATGGTTGTTGTTCTATGGCTACAACCTTTAGAGGGTTAACCACAGCAGATCTGCATATTTGATTTTTCATAGGTTTTCACACCAATGCCCTTCCTGACAGACCTCTGCCATGCATGGGACCAGCACTGAGAGTTCGCTGTCCAGGAACTGAACCCAGGCCACGGCAGTGAGTACACGGGATTCTTAGCTGCTAAGCCACTAGGGAACTTCAAAAGATCCTCACTGTACCTTGAGTTATTTAGAAAGTACCCCTTCCCAACGAGTAGATGTTATCATGAGAACTGACAATTCACTAAACATTTATTCCACATCCAACTGTAATTAATTCTGCATTTTAAACTATTTTTTTAAACTACTATTAAGTCTGAGTATTCTTTTGTTTTATTTTTTTCTATTTCACATTTGACATTTCTATTTTTTAAACTTGAAACTCTTTTTGGGACTTTGAACATTGTCTCTAACTTATTTACACTTACTCTATTTTTACAACAAATAAAAACAAAGCTATGGTTTTATTCCAAAATGATACCATTAATATCATGTACTGTATTCGTGAAAGGAACAATATATCCCTAACCTGTTCCAGTCATACAATGATCTTGATTTCCCACACAAGATATGTAAGAGCTGCATGTTGTGTCTGTTAATCCCTTGCAGCTTAAACACTGAAGTCCATTTGGTTTGTTGTCTGGCTCTGCGGAAACACACATATAACACGAAGCTGTAGCATGTAGCTGTAGGCAAAAGTTCATCGTGGCTATTGATTATGCAGAAAAAGTACTCATCAATAAGAAGAAAGAAATGACCTTATTTGTCACATAAACATTCCTTTCATCCCATATCCCAGATTCCTAGGACATTGGGGTCAGAGCACAGGGTCAGCCACTGACATATACTGACAAGACGTACCACTTCACCAAGCACATTTACATTTATATTTGCGGCATTTGCCAGGCGCTGTTATCCAGAGCAACGTACTAAAGCACGTGGAGTCTCTATCAATGAATACATTAATTCTGGTTCACTAGATAGATAGATAGATAGATAGATAGATAGATAGATAGATAGATAGATAGATAGATAGATAGATAGACAGATAGACAGATAGACAGATAGACAGATAGATAGATAGATAGATAGATAGATAGATAGATAGATAGATAGATAGATAGATAGATAGATAGATAGATAGATAGTATCACATGAAGAGGCAGGTCTTCACTGGTCATTTCAAGAGAGCCAGTGACTCAGCTGTTCTGGATGGATGGATGGATTGGGAAGTTAATTCCACCAGCTCAGGTGCCAGAACAGATAAGAGTCTTGATGCATACCTTTGTTACTCATCTATAAACTTTATCATTTTTATTCTCTGTTTCTATACTTCGGTAAAGCTGCTTTGAGAAAATGTCCATTTTTAAAAGCGCCATACAAATAAATTGAATTGAATTGTACCCTTAAAGACGATGGGACCACTTCAATTAACACTTACTTAGGCTTACTTCATTTTTTCTAATTCGTTTTTGTTTTGTTTTTCTTTTCATGCTGTGTTAGGTTAATGGTGTTCTTAGTTCCTGACCTAGTGGACTAACACGAGGATACAGACTACAAAGCATTTCTTTAAGTCACTCTGGATAAGAGCATTTCCTAAATGCTGCAAATGTAATTTCGAGATGGTGCTCGAATTCTAAAATACTGCTGTTTACTACATCTATTGTTGGCAGCTTTGTAACATTCCCAACAATCATTTCAATAAGAGAAGAGGGGAGTGAATGGAAAATTGTGTTTTTCACCACTAAGGGGCGCTACAAACACAAACTGCCTCAGACCCTCAGACTTCATGAATAAGCTTCTCAAAGACATGATTGATTGTTTATAGACGTCTGCAGTAGTCTTTTGTGCACACAAAGAGAAACTGGGACAATGAGAATGAGGGAGTACAACATCTTTTTCTTATTCTAGCTGTGACAAGCTGAATAGATGTGCACAGAGAGGTGCTAGGAGTTTCAACAACAGCAACAAAAAATCCATAAAGAGCCATTATTTGTATAGTATTGTAAAGCCCTAAAATCCCCCAAATCCATCAAACTCCCTAAAGCTCTATATTAAAAAAATATTTAGTATTTAGTCTGAGTTCTCTGATGATGAGTTTTCTCTGGAAAACTAGACAGTGCATCAACTGCTGTTTGTATCGGCACCAGAACCAGCAGGTTCAGGGTCCGCTTTTCCCCCACAACCACAAATCTACTGAACTCTACATTACATGGCTAAGACACTCATGTCTCACTAACACTAACCACCTTGCAGCTCTGCTCCATTCTGTACAGTCTGCTACATCTTCTCCATATAATATAATTATAAATGTACATAATTGTTAATTCATAGATTGCCCTAGTTTATCTATTCATATATACCTATATATACACATGATACACACACACACACACACATGTATATATATATATATATATATATATATATATATATATATATATATATATATATATATATATATATATACATATATATATATGTATATAGTGTATACAGTGTATATTATCTCTGTTACTGTTGTACATGCAATGTACATAATGCACACATATTGCTATCTATCTATCTATCTATCTATCTATCTATCTATCTATCTATCTATCTATCTATCTATCTATCTATCTATCTACTTTCATATATCAAATCCCTCTGTCATTAGCAGGGACCAGACTTGCTTGTAATTGGGAGCCAGTCTATGGAAAGATACAGCTCTACCATGATAAAAAAAAATACTACTGTGATTCACTTGGGATGAACTGGCAAATACTATATTATCATATAATTCTTGTCAGTTTAGTTCTAAACAATTATACTTGAATGTATCAGTGGAAATATATACATATTTGGTAAATAAAATAAAGTGAAAACCCAAAATGAAAACTTGACAGATCACAGCAATGAATGAGAATGAGAAAATATATATATATGTTTTCTTACCAGGGATAATGATGCAGTTGCAATTGTCAGACTCACAGCAGGAGATGGATAGAAAACCCTTTGCAACTCCAACATTAGCTGAGTAAGTGGTTTCCAATCCACTTGAATTCTTTTGATTACAGACAGCCTGTGGAAGGCAGCCATGAATCTCTCCAATCATATTCACTTTAAACCCTTAAACAGACATTTAAACATAAGGTCCACATCACATTTTGTGATTAGTTGCGCTGTAAATGCTTATAATACTCTATACAGCATAAGCAGCAGCAAACAGGACTTTTATCTATCCGATGCTTACCTGGCACAGAATAATTGTATATCAAAGAAGCACATAAGTTGTCTGGGGGACACTGTTGTGAAAATGTGGTGCTACACCTTCCTGAAAGACTAGTGTAGTCTAAACAATCCAGCATGGTTACTTTAAAACAATCAAAGAGAAATGCAATGCATGAACAATGCAGGAACACAACAGGCATCTTGAAAAACAAACATGATCATTAGATAGTATAATAATGGCATTATAGTTAAATAATGGCACATTTTCTACTTTAGATAGTATTAGAGATGGTCTTGAGACTGGAACCCTGTACAATACATCAGCTGGATGTGTAAAAAATGTATTTACAAAAATGTATTCACAGTTGTTGACAAGGATAACTGCTAATTATTTCTAGTTCCTACATTAAGTGTGAAACAAACAGCTAGTAAATACTAGTTTCTTCAAAAATAGGTGCATGAATAGAAATAATAAAATAATTACCTGAGCCGAAGAGAGAGGAAGAGAAGTAGAAGACCAGAAGCAACTTCATTTTAATGGACAAGCTGAGTGGACTCTGTCTCCTATAATCTATGCAAAGGTTATTTAGTAGGTTAGTTATTTAGTAGTAGACCGCATGACTTATTACTAAGGGCTGGTTCTGGTTCAGGGCTCAGTTCTTGGCATGATCTTTGTTTAATGTACCAAAGCAATAAGCTCTATGAAAAATGTTTGCTTAGAGGAGCAATCTAATGTGTACTTAGGTTAACATACGTACAGTCGTGTAAAATATCTTTACATGGCACTTTCTCAGCAATCGTATTTTTCAATCTTAATCATTACTAAAATCATTTTGATGTAATTAAAATCAGTGAAGTCACCCAAAGCATTTCAAGATCCAAGATTCAAGAAGCTTTATTGTCATTTCAACCACATATAGCTGACGCAGTACATACCTGTAGTGAAATGAAACAACGTTTCTCCAGGACCCTGGTGCTACATAAACATACAACATATAGTTCAAACACAAAAAAACAAAACAGAGCTATGACCCAAGTTTGTCCAAGCCACATAAAGTGCAAAGTGTGCAGCTAGGTGCAAACAAAGCAACGATAAGACAGGACACTTAGCGCCGAAAAAAGAAAAAGACCATGTGCAATGAAATGTAAATGAAAGGAAATAAAATGAGATGATGTACAACTTTGAGACCTGACAACATGTGCAAAAATACAATAGCAGCGGTCGAGGTAGTGCAAAATAGAAATAAACATAAATATAAATATAGCAGCAGATGTAATAAACACAAGGTTTGAGGTAGTGCAATAAGTATTGAACAATATAAGTTATGTGTGAGTGTGTGTCCACACAGGTGAGAGAGAGTGTGTGTGTGTGAGAGAGACAGAGAGTTTTGTACAGTTCAGTCGTGGGTTTGCTGAATTATGTCTTATTACATTCGTTTGGCAGTCAAAAGTGGATTAGATGCGAGGATAAATAAAAAGGAAATCTATAGCTGAGTAATATAGGATAATACACAAGAGCCCAACACTGACTGTCTGGCAGTCTTAAGTTCTGAAGACACAGCTTTTATCCACACCATCACAGATCTGCCGTAACCTCTGTCAGCTTGTGACAGCAAGGAATTAGTGTCTATAATGAAATCAGAAACTAAACTTCCTCATAAGCCCTTGGTTGCTGTTGTAGTAAGGACATTAATTAGTTACATTTACATTATTTACTGTCCAGTGTCTCCTAAATGAGGATGAGGTTCCCTTCTCAGCCTGGTTCCTCTCAAGGTTTCTGCCTTACATCATCACACGGAGTTTTTTCCTTGCCACCATTGCCACAGGTTTGCTCATAAGGGATAAAATAGTAACTTTAATTTAAGCTTTATAAATGTTTTTCTCTTCTCAGTTTCTATACTTCTGTAAAGCTGCTTTGAGACAATGTCCATTGTTAAAAGCGCTATACAAATAAACTGAATTGAAATTGAATTGAATTATACCGGGAGTGGCTGGTATAAACCAGATTTCCTCATCCTGAGTGACTTACAGAAGTGTTCTGAAGACTCTGTTAATAAATACATCCTGATACTGTTTCACTAAGAATACATTCAGTCTAAAAACTCTGTTGGGGAAGCACACAGACAACACAATTTGTAGATTAAGTACTTCAGGAAGAGATAGATAGATAGATAGATAGATAGATAGATAGATAGATAGATAGATAGATAGATAGATAGATAGATAGATAGATAGATAGATAGATAGATAGATAGATAGATAGATAGATAGATAGATAGATAGATAGATAGATAGATAGATAGATAGATAGATAGATAGATAGATAATATGGGAAAATATGCAAATATAATTTTTAGTACTTGGTTTTGTGTTGTTTTATGTAGCTCTGTGTTTTGTGTAGCACCGGGCTCCTTGAGGAACATCGTTTCATTTCACTGTAATGCAACAGAGATTTATGGTCGAAATGACAATAAAAGCTTCTTGACATAAACAACAGTTTCTTTGCTACGACAAATCCTTGAAAAAACAAGACCTTTGTGGAACTAAGAGCAGCCACAATGATCGTAAAAATACACAGCATGATATGTGTGTAGGCTGGGAAATGAGGTGAAGCTATATTAGAAACATTTTAGTCCAAAATTTAATATAATATTGTTATAATGAATGCATAAAGGTCAATTATCATTCTTTTCACCTCAAAACAGACAAACGTAGACAGAATTGTATATAACTTTTCTGTTTCTTTTAGTTTGTTTGTTTCTATGCTTGTTTAAAAGTGCTATAAACAATAAAACAAATAGAAATAATGAATGCAGCCAATGAATGCTTTTAAGTGCAATAGTTTGCTTTATTTATGAGTTTCAGGGCAATATTACCAAGAGGAAAAAAACAACAACCAAAGCAGAAAGAAAGAACAGAAAAAACACAGAGTGTCCTAACAAAATAATTAAAGTGCCACAGTCTGAACAGCGGTTTAATTCGAGGTGAAAGCTGTTGCTGAATGCTGATGTTGCTTAAAAGAGTCCTCAAGCTTTTTACAACTGATTGGAAGAGAATATTTAATTTTAACTAACTTTTACAAAAAGAGGACATCTCAGATCCATTGTGTAGAAGTTGGAGGTGGATCCTTCCACCTCAGCAAAATCCGAGGTTTGGCTAAGATGCAAAGAGCATAATAAAAGCTCTGCAATCAGATTGTAGTCTTGTGAAGTTAGAAAATTAGGGATTGATTCCAAAAACAGCTAGCAGAGGGCAAATGGGAGCTCATGATATTAATGTATATCACAATATCTGGTTAAGGGCTAAACGTGTCTAATAATTTTGTTGTTGAGCTGTTGATGGATATTCGTATTTGGCCGTCACTGTATTCCACAATCAGTATGTTAGCAAGTAATGAACACTTCTGTCTAGTGTCAGATGGGCAGTACTGGGTGGAACCATCCTGGATATTGTTTATCATCACCACCAAAATCCTCACTAGAATTCAACATTTTATTTCAGAGGCATTCTGAATATTCTCCACACTATGGATTCATAGCTAGTCCATACATATAGTATTGCTCTCATCTATAATCACTCCCTGATCATTGTGAAGCCTTGTATCCGTTTTCTTGATCATTCTGTATTAACATATGTTATGGTATCAGTGTCACGGTAGCTTAAAAATTAGAATTAGAAAAGAAGAGAATAGTAAAGAACTTAAAAATACCATTATTACATGGTATAAATAGGGCATGGCATTTATCACTTACCCACCTAAAACAGTACAATATGTGATGGTCAATGACTGTCAGAGGAAATTAATAACTTTTTTCAGCTTCTGACTGTAGGTTTGATTATTAGAAGAAACCTTTATTATTGCCACACATACAGTACATTACAGCACAGTGGAAGTCTTTTCTTTGCATATCCCAGCTGAGGGTGTTGGGGTCAGAGCACAGAGCAGCTGAGAGAGTTAAAGGCCTTGCGTAATTGCCCAACAGTGGCAGCGTGGCAGGGGTGGGGTTTGAAAACTGCCCTTTTGAGTAACAACCAAGAGCCTTAACCACTTCAGCCACCACTTGACCTTGACTGCAAAGAGGCACTTCACCGACAGCTCTAGGAATCCCCAGTACAATCCTGATCACTGGATATTGTATGTGTAAAGTTTATGTTCATGTTATTCCTGTGGGTTTTCTCTGGGTTCTCCAGTTTCCTCCCCCCTCCCAAAAAACATGTCAGAATGGGGATAGGTTATGCTAATTACCCCTAGGGTTGAATAATTGTATGAATGCCCTGTGTGGACAGCCCGTGACCCAGGGGACTGCCATGGATAGAACCACTTGGAGACTCTTTGAACTGCTGTTTTGTCGGTCAGCTTTGTGCTCATCAGTGAACACTTAAAGACTTCGGCTGGAAGGAATTAGTGTTAAGTCTATAATGAACTCAGAAACTACACTGGCCTATTAGTTGCTCATGAGCTCTTGGTTGCACAATTCCACATGAATATAAACTGTTGAAGAAAGGACATAATCAACCTTTACATTATTTACTGTCCAGTGTCTCCCAAATGAGGATGAGGTTCCCTTCTGAGCCTGGTTCCTCTCAAGGTTTCTTCCTCATATCATCTCAGGGAGTGTTTCCTTCCCACCATCACCTCAAGCTTGCTCATACTAAATAGTAACTTGACTTTAAACAATATCATTTTTATTCTACGTTTCTATACTTCTGTAAAGCTGCTTTGAGACAATGTCCAACTGGCATCTCTTCCAGCATACGTTTTCATGTTCACTGGCAAGGGTCAGGATCCACTACAATCTCTGACCAGGATGAAGTGCTTACTTAAGATAAATAAATGAATGCAGACAACGATGCTTTCGTATTCATCCCACAGGAGTCATGTAATGCCTTCATTTATCCAACCTGAATGAGTCACAGAGTGAGAAATATCAATGGGTTATATCATTGTAGTTATTGTTATTAGAGAATGGGTAGAAGAAGAAATTAAATTAATTAATTTTATATTTCTAATTAAAGTAATTTTTAAAAAAATAAAAAGAAATTCAGCTCTTCCAAAAACAGGTCAAAACAGGTCAAGCGTGACTTATATTCTCTTTCACCTCGCCCATGTTGTTTCAAGTACGAGAATACTTAATTGTCTATTAGGCTTAATACTTTAAACAAATTTTAAGCAGTTATGATAGCACACTATAATTAGGTCGTACGTAATAATGGCGTAAGTTATAACCAAAATATGAATATACAGTCTTACAAAAAAAATTTTTTATTGTGGTCACTGTTTTATTTATTTACTGTTTTGATGGTTTTACAGAATTTCAAATGTTTGTGGAAGAGGTATTCGGCGGCAGCCAGGGGGTGATCCAGGGTCGGCTGTGGGTGAAAAGAACCATGGGTCAAACCAGCAGGGTCTCTCCAAATTTACTCATGTTTACATTTCTGGTATTTGGCAGACGCCCTTATCCAGAACAACATACAAAAAGTGTGTTGAAGTCTCTATCAATAAATATCTTAACACTGGTTAAATAGGTCACAGATTTAGAACACCATCAGCCTCAAAACTGTGTTTTTTAATGCAACATACAACAATACATAAAACAAACAGGGAAAATAAGAGATAGTTTGAGTGTTTCAGGAAGAGGACTTCATCCTTCTTTGGAAGACGGCCAGTGTTCAGACATATAGGGGTTACCCTGAGAGATGGTGGGACCAGTCGAGCAGTGTTAGTAGATCTGAGGGAGCGAGGTGCAGTGTGAGGAGTGATAAGAGCTTTGAGGTAAGATGGTGCTGGTTCATTCTTGGGCTTGTAGGCAAGTGTCAATGTTTCGAATCTGATGTGTGCAGCTACCGGAAGCCAGTGTAGGGAATGCAGCATTGGGGTGGTTTGGAAGAACTTAGGATGATTGAAAACAAGTTTCCCAGCTGCATTTTGGATCATTTGCAGAGGACGAATTGCATACAGAGGTAGACCTGCCAGTAGAGAGATGCAGTAGTCCAGTCTTGAAATGACAAGAGACTGAACAAGCACCAGAGCAGCCTGTGTATATCTGTGTGTATTCAAGTGTTCTCCCCAGTTATAGACAATAAAATAAAATCTAAAGAACAAGCAAAATAAATAATCCTTTGTCCTAGGCCTGCCTCAGGAATGTGTTTGGGATACACCCAGGCATTTAAAGGTTACTCTGTTTGTTTGTAAATTTGAGACAGGATATTGTTTGTGGTACCAATACACCAACACCCATAATTATTCTCATTAGAGTAAGACACTGATCTTATGCCTAACAATCTGTCTCAAAGAATAATAAGTAGATATGTTACGAGTATATGAATATGCAGCTTTAATTCTAAGCAGACTCAGTATACCTTCAGCATAGACGTATACTCTTTACATTATAAATTTTGTAAGAGAAAATCTGCTGGATTCCAGTAGAGACAGTGTGCTAGAATGAGATATACCTTCGTAGGAGTGAACACCTGCTTGGTAAATAGAATAATCTTTCAGTAAACAGTATGTAATATTGAGGTATATATGTATTTACAGTCATTACCAAGCAAAAAGATTACAAGGTGTGTTCTTGTAATCTTTTAATGATTATTGTTTGGGATCTTTTATGTACAGCATTCCAAAAAATACACGAACTTTGAGAGATCGAATGAAATAAAGAGACAGATGTTAAGAGAAAGGTTCTTTCTGCCTATCTGATTCGACATCCTCGAATGGGCAAAAATCCTTCTAAATGAAAATTTTGTCTTCGATGTTTATTTGATGTCTTCTGCTTTATTATATTAATCTTGATCGAAAAGCAACATCTAACATAACATACATAAACTGACAGTAAATATTATGAAGGCTGTAATGGATCACCAGCAGGAGTGTAACAGAAGTGTAACAGTCACATTTTACAGAAGAACTGTGGCACCTCGACATAAAGCTGTATGAAGTCTGACTGAGATGACTGATGCAGTTTTAAAGCCAAAGGGTTGTCACATGAAATGCTGACCTTGCTTCTGTTGTGCCTCTAACATCTGGGCCTATGGGAGAGTATGCCACCTTCAGCACCTTCAGTGACAGGGGAATGTCACTCATTATGCGCAGCTATACTGTGTACTGATAGATAGATAGATAGATAGATAGATAGATAGATAGATAGATAGATAGATAGATAGATAGATAGATAGATAGATAGATAGATAGATAGATAGATAGATGAAGGGATATAGAGTTATATATGTGGATGGAGGGACAGAATAGAGGTATATGGGGAAAGAAGACATTAACAAACAAAGGTATATAGGGAGGTATATAGGGATTGAGAGAAGCGTGTCTGTGTGTGTGTGTGGTGTGTGTGTGTGTGTGTGTGTGTGTGTGTGTGTGTGATTGTGCCCCGAGTCCCCTGGGATAGGCTCATAGACAGGCATAAACAGGCATAGTATGCAAGGTCCATGAGCTGCTTTGGGTGAAACATGCTTTAATAGTACTGTAAGGTAAAGTCTGAGTCTAAACTCTTTTGAGATTATTTACTTGTTGAATTAACCAAGTAAAAGCAATCATTCATCGCTAAGTAGTACAAGACCAAACTGATGTAGTGCCATGGCCTTCAGAAAGTTTAAAGTTTTACAGAGACTCTAAAAAGTGTCGCAATGTTTCACCAACAAATTATTGATAATTTACATTTACATGTATGTAGAAAAACAGTTGCTTCATTTTCTTCTTCCTTTTCTTGATCTTGTGCTGTGTAATTATGTGATTATCTAATTAAAATGAGTTGTGGACTGTAATGGTAAATAAATGCCATAAAATGTGGAAAGTGCAGTTGGCATTTTTTAGCAAAATAAAAAATAAATAAATAAATAAATAAATAAACAAACAAATAAATAAATAAATAAACCACTTCATCTCCAATGTATGTGGTATTTTTAATCGTATTCATTTTTTCTCCATAATGCAAAAATTAACTTTATAATGCTAACGCTAAGAAGAAGCTGTGAGGAAGTAATTGGGCCCAGATGCATACACGCTAACTGTATTCGCACATCTGCAACTTTATTGAGAAGAGATTGTTTTCATAAATGTTCAGAATATCACAAACACAGCATATATTTTGAATAATATTAGTGTTCGATCGAGTATATTTACTTCACTATTGCGATTTCTCTGCATCATCCATATAGCTCTCCAGATGCTGAAGCATTTATCAAAATAAACATTCAATATTCTGTTATAGGCATTCAACATATACGTATAATGTGCTTTTGGCCTTGCCATTCTTCCTCCCAGCGTAGAGCACTGTTATTCGGAGCACAAGTACAGAGCAACGGAATCAAAGTCCATGATGCACTCGAATAAAAGCGTCGCCCGGCATAACAGAACAAGTGTTTACTTACATGTAGGATGCCACTTGGAGCCGACAAAGTTTCAGAAACAACCCTGTATATATATAGATTATCATTTATTTCTATTTCTTTTAGTGGAGCAAGAATATAACGTGGGGAGGGGGGAAAACATCATAGCATTTAGTTATATATCTAATGCAATGGAGGAAAAAAACCTGGAGCTATAGATTCATTTGCTGGAAACAAAAAACAAGATATTGTTTAACTTGTTATACTGGAATCACTGGGATCAGAGGTCAGGACAGACATTGTTTGAGTAAATTTAGTAAAAAAAAAAAAAAAAAAAGAAAGAAAAAGAAAGAAAAAATTCTTGCCAGTGTATAAAAAAGATATATTCATACAAACATGTTTTAAAGACACATCAGCAAAACATATTGAATTTATAGATAATATATGAATACTCTATCCATACATATAGCAGCATGTAAAATATAGCATTTAAAATAAATAATTATTAGACTTTAGGGTCCCATGTAGATCGCTTTTTACGATAAAGTACCACTTTCTATAATATTTGTAGTCTAACAACATGATTTGTCCTTTTTTAAATGGATTTGGTTCACCGTGTGTCATTTCTGTATCTTTTCCAAGTCACGATATTGGACAATTGATACGTTATGTACAAGACCAAGGCTTCAATTTACATTAAAGTGCCTTTTAAAGACTGGGTTCATAATAGTGTCTGTGTTTCTCTGTTGAACTGATGCTGTGAGACTCTGCTTCACTCAGTCAGACTTCTATTTTATACACCAGAGGTGTATTTTTTCCCATATATTTATTGCTTTGCCAAATCAATTGTCTTTAGTTTGGTTTTCTACACCTAAAATATAGCTGATAAACGAGTCCATTGGTACGTGTGGATGGTTTAACTTCTGGCAGTCATCTTCCACTGTTCTGTAACATTTTAAGCACTGAATAGCAGTCAAGCGCAAAGAAAAATAGACATTTTGTTTATTCCAATATAACATCTAAATATAGTTTCTTGTGTAATTGTACAGAAAGCTGAATGAGCTTCTCTCATTCAAGGGTTATTAATATTATCTCAGCATTTAATACAATAGCATGTTTAAATACTCGATGGTGATGATCCCCAAATATTATTCAATACAGGTCCAAGTGGCTGCTTCAGCAAATTGTTGACATAAATGTTCAGACCTGAATTAGCTAGACTCCCGGGCAAGTAAATGCTCCCATGTGCTACTCAGTGTTACATGAAAAACTGACTTGACTAAAATGTGGTAGCTATATAACATAAAGTAATAATATAA